>NC_081759.1:33909053-34044053 GCF_963082965.1 Carassius carassius | reverse complement strand
ACTATAAATGCAATGTTCTTCATTCAAAGCTGTCCCATTGCTTCAGAAGTTGCAATATGATGCTTGTTGTCATGTTTCTGCTTTCACTTTTATTATTATGGAAAAGAGCAGACGATATTCTGCACATGCTTTTTCTATATGATAAAAGTGAAAGGGGAAATATTTGTATTCATATTGACTTTTTTTTGTGTGTTCCAGAGAAGAAAGTCAGTCATATGGGGTTTGAACAATACAACATAATTTTTTTTTCAATGTCACATAGTTTACAAAAAAAAAAATTTAAAAAAGAAGGAAAGAAAAGAGAAGAAAAGACAGAAAAAAGGAAGAAATATTACATATGCATAAATATTCAGTCCATGCAATGGCTCTAAATTAACACAGAGGAAAACAATTGTCTTAACAAGGACACAACTGCCTAACAATTGGCCTAAACCTATGATTTATTAAAATAAATGGATCATTATTCAGGTTGTGAATCTAAAGGACAGTTGTGAATATTAAGACTAGAGCTTTCCAGGAAGTTAGAGACTAATTACAAATCAGGAAAAGGAAATAAAATTACAAAACAATAGTCTAACAAGTTAAAAAGGTTTGTTCCTCAAAACTCTCTGCACAAACCTAAGGAGACTTTTTAATGAAGTCACTTAAAAGGAGATACAGAGTCAGTTTTCTAATAAAAAAATAGAAGTGATCCAGTCAACCTTAGAGCTCTGCTTAACATTGGCTTGTAGGGAGGGTGTCACAAAAACACAATTACTGTCATGCCGGGAGTAAATATAGTTAACCAGATTATGTAGTCAGATGAGACTATGGGGATGAGAATCAGATGCTAATTTTTTCCATGGTTAAACAAACATAAGGGTCCACCCATTCACATGAGACAAAATTGTTTCTTTGTGGAAAAGAAGAATCCCGCATATATGACAATAATCGTTTGAACACATAAACTTAAGACCTATTTGCTCATGTAAAAATGTAAAGAATAAGTAAAAAAGAACCTCAGATGACATCAGATGATGCCAAACCCTGAAACAACATGCAAACTCCCAAAAGTTTGATTGCAGCATAGAATCATTGCTGTTAATAGTGGTCACTGTCTTAACTAACTGCGTGATTCGGCTGTACATTTCTGCCATATGGACACAACTTGAGAGTCACTGATAATCTACTAGTAAATATAACGTAGAAACTTGAATCTTCTGTAAAGCTGGTTTGCAATGATTTGCATCATGAAAAGCACAATATAAACTTGAATTGAATTGAAGTAATATGATCGTGAATGAGCACTCATCTTCCAGTTGTGTGCTAGGCCTATTCTATGGTGAATGGTCAATGCAAGAGCTGTAAATCTTCATCATCATCATCGAGACACATTCCTTTGGCTTTAGCAAAGCAGAATGTAATGCCACTACAACGCTTATCTTTAGATATGCAGTGTGTTATGTTGAGTTTGGGCTTGTTTGAAATGAGAACACCTGCTTTAAATAAATGTATGCCATATACTAGGGTTTAGTAATGTTTAGTGAAGCTACCAAAACACGGCCCAAAAGCCACATGTGTATATTGTTTTTCATATACTTAATATTTTTTGGACTACATTAAACAATTATGCTTTTAAACAATACAGGACACAAGACTATCTGTTGTGTAGGAAGCATTTCCCTCACATTTTTTTTTTCAATTTAGGCATATATTTTTGGTTCATATTTTTGACCATTTTATCTTTCATCCAAAAACCAACTGTTGAAATTTGCATCCCTATTTTTACCATATGTAAAACAATGCACTTTAGTTTGAGACTAGGCACTCAAACTAATTTCACCAAGGTTAAATCACTTTTAAATTTCTGGCCTAGTCACTACATTGCAGTTAAGTAAATCAGTCAGATTAATCGAGAAACTGTTCTGAATGATTTATAATTGTTAGTGATTCGCTAAAACAAAACAGCTCATACGAGTCATTCGCTCAAAAATCATACTTCACTGGTCGCAGTGTATGTTTCATGCTAAGAACCTTTAACAGAACCAAGCATCATGAAAATCTTGGTTTTCAACTCTAGTAGAGATCACATATTGCACACAGCATCTGAGGGAAACAGAGCAATGTTTTACTCTTCAGATAAAATGTTAACATAGCCTGCCTTTGACTACTATCTGAATGTGGTACATTAAGTTCTGCAAGGTTTCTCCCATCTCCAAATGAATAAATGTACTTATATTCAATGTCCATATAATCGATAAGTGAAACTGATCTTCTTTATTAATGCAAAGCTCATATGATCACAATGATACACCAGATTGTTGTTACTAAAGCACAAACCCAAATCTAAAAACCATTTAAATCCACTATTATAGGCACTCAATAGGTTCTTAAGCTGTGGGGGGGGGGGGGGATTTACTCTTTGGACATTTTCATTCCGTTTTATAATGATACAGCTCCATATTGGAGCAAATGATTTAAGAGGATTTATCTTAGATAACACTGAGATCGTTGTGTGCTGGACAGAGATGTGTGTGTGTGTGTGTGTGTGTGTGTGTGGATGTGATGAAGTCACTGATGTGTTGACAGCTTAACTTGTTGAGAGTGCAGAGCAGGACAATATCTCATGCTTTCAAGAACAACCCGTGCTGCAAAGTATCAATGAAGATCACAGCAGGAAAATAAGTGGTTTAAATAGAATGTGCTGAGAGTGAAATACGCAAGCAGACAGTTTGTCTTCATTTACACCATCAAAGTTTTCTAAGGAAAGTGAATACACTCTTTTCTCTTTGAAGTGTATCTCTTTGTTTGAGATAAAAAATAAAAAGTTTTTTCTTATGTAATAAATGGTAATTTAATGAGACTTATAATTAAGACTTAAAAGAACTCAATTAATATCAAATTACTGAATGCATTTCAGACTTTATTTCATTACATAAAATACATTTTCCATACAGAACGAAAACATTTAGTACACATAATATTTGAACCACAAATGTGCATTAAAGAATAGTCCACACAAACATCCAAATTTCCAACATATATTCTCACCCTCAGGCAATCCAAAGCGTAGATGACTTTGTATCTTCATCTGAACAGATTTGGAGAATTGTAGCATTACAGCACTTGCTCACCAGAGGATCCTCTGTAGTGAAGGGGTGCCATCAGAATGAGATTCCAAACAATTGATTAAAAGAAACATCACAGTAATACACAAGTAATTCCCACCACTCCAGTCCATCAATGAACATCATCCAGTGAAGAAGTCTGTCCTCTGTTGTCATCTCACATCAAAATCCAACCAACATATCTGTTTAGAATGGTTTTGGACTGTTTTTGCTTGTAAACAGTATTGATCTGTGCATATTTCTCTCCCGATTCAGCAAGGCAACTTTTTTAATGGAGAAAGAAATATTATGGACCAAGGACTTGTATTTGAGCTGGAAACAATAGTTCAAAGTTAAATGTCTTAATGAAGGATGTTTCTTACAGACACGCAGTATTTCACGTCACGAAACATCAATTGATAGACTAGAGTTTGTGTGGATTGCTTTTTAAAAATTTTATCAGCTGTTTAGACTCTCTTTCTGATGGCACACATTCACTGCAGAGGATCCACTGGTGAGCAAGTGATGTGATGTTCAATTTCTCCAAATCTGCTACTGTGAATAAACAAAGTCATCTGCAATCTTTGTTGGCTTGAGGGTGAGTAAATTTTCAGCTAATTTCTATTTTACAATTACTTTAAATGTTTTAATATTAAATGTATTTGTTACATTTGTATTAATTCATTTAATTTTTTGCACATCTTGAAAATAAGCTTAAAGTAAACATTGTAAGCAGTAAGCACCTCAGTATACAACAGATGTGGAGCTTTCAGCACATCTGTCTGTTTCTTCCACAGATATATGGCCATCATTCATCCCCTGCAGCAGAGGATGTCTGCAACTCAGACGAAGGTGGTCATCGGGGTCATCTGGGTGCTGGCTCTTCTGCTGGCCTTCCCCCAATACTACTACTCCGACACAGACCAGCTGCCTGGCAGGGTGGTCTGCTACATCGATTGGCCTGAGTACACTGTCCTCGACTTCAAAACGATGTAAACATCTAATTATTAAACTAATCTGCATGCTTATTGCCCCATGCCACCATTTGCTGATATTAGAAAATGTTTAGGTTGAATACTTGCTTCAGAAATGTATTTAAATATAGATTTATGGCTGTAGGTGCAGAGAATTCCTTTTCCAGATCAAATTTCACCAACCTTTCTAGATATTGCTGGAAACATTACCCTTATTACTCTCTAATTTTGGAGTAATCAAAAATCAGCACTGCTTTTTCCCTACATGTTTGCTTATATAACAACAGAGAGGAGCTTCATTACAAAGAAACAGTAAACACAGGAAAGTCATGGTCCTAAGTGAGAGAAGACAAGAGTTCAAGACTATTAAAGGAGACGTAATTGGAAATCTCGCCCAAGGGTAAATACAATGACTTTACGAGTGCAGACGTTAATGATTATTACTCCTCCGTACTTATATACTCTCAAAAAGTTGGCTTGTATGCAGATCGACTTTAATCTGAAGTGCTGAGGTCTAGTGTCAAGTGCTGTGAAAATGGTGCACAAAGACATCAAACATCGAGCCCATTAGAAGCCGAGATCATTCTGCAAAGAGTTTTGGGCGGTACTTTGTTTTGAAACACGGTGAGGACAGCTGTGGGGGAGGGGTGCACAGATGTGCCAGTTGTGATGTCACAAAACCGCTTAACTCATGAAATCCGATTATGCACAAATAACTTGGCTAAACAGTGGACTGTTTCCATTAATAGTGCATGTGATGCACTCAGCCAGATATCAGGTATATCTATTGCGTGGCATTTGCTCATTTGCAAGTTGAAACACAAAAGTAAATCTTTAAAATTTGAAATTTCCAAAAACTGTTTTGACTTATTACCCAAATAGCAACATGTGTCTGAGGACTGTGTGCTGGAGAGAGCATTGCTGCCATCGCTTATAAACAACTACAGTGAGCACTTAGCAAAAACAATAACAAATTCCAGTGCTGTAATATTACACATTAACACACTTGAACACACTAAACCTTCTGCTCAACAAGATTCTTCTTCTTTATTACATATATCACTGCTGTTATCTTTATAGAGAAAGACACCATTGAAATATATTTTCATCCTCTGTATATTTCAATCAGCTGTTTCTGCCTCTCCCTCACATTCTGTTTCATACAGCCTTCTGCTGTACTTGTTATATTCCTCTTTCTGTCTGTCTTTACTGCTGTGAGTGAGAAGTGCGAGTCCTTCTCTGTTAGTTAGTGAAGAAGTCAGCCTTCTAAGGCCCCCAAGATGTTCCCTTTAGCGCACCCCACCGTCTCTCTCTTACTCACTAAAACTCATTTCACATTTTCCCCAAACTCCTCTTTTCCATTACCGTGTCTTTCACACCACAGTTAAGCTGCGATATAAATCCTTTTTGCTGGTGTTCCAGGGGGTATGGAAGCCAACACATCCATTTTCTACTGAACAATATATTTCTTTATAATTCACACCTTTCTGCAAAAAACATTAATTTATCTAAATCTATATTGTTGTCTCATTTTACACTAAAAATATCCATAAAAAAATACAAATTTACTTGAGAAGCAATAAGATAATTACACCTGGCATTAGTATAAATACTCATTTGTCCCAAATGTCCTGGGATCACAGGGAAGCCTGTTTGCAACCACACACACCCCATAACACGAGCAATGTTGTGTAAAAACACATGGATTATGGTCTATCTGGGCACTTGCAATTTTAGTATTGAGATAACAGTTATGGTCATGAATATCAGTTGTAATACAGTGCATACGGAATACGGAAACAGTGGAGCATGAATCAGATGGTATTTGTGCACTGCTCTCGGTGCTCTGCAAAAGTGATGAATTGTAAAGTTGATGAATTGTACGCATTAATGCGTCTCGACTGACCACTTGTGGTCGGATCACTGAAAAACCATCTTAAAACCAGATGTAAAGATCATCTAGGATCTGTTTTCAGGGAATATATGTTGTAGTAAGTTTATTTTTCTTACCTCATCTCATCTATACTAGATTTACGCATTAACAAGAAAAAAACTTTTGACATTTTGGTAAAAAAAAAATGTAATAGCTTATATTCATTTCACTTTGCAGAAAAAAAAGAAAAGAAAGGGAATAGTGTTTTACAAGCTCCATTGAGCAAGATGAGGGCAACACTGGTCAGGAAGACTCCTCAGAGATGTTAAAGTAAATGTGGAAAAATAACTTTTCCGGTTGGAAATTAAACTCATCTAGCCTACCTCCTCAGGTTGACAAACTGGAATCTTTAAATTATTATTAATCATTTGTGAACAGTTAATATATAATTTTATATATTACCCTTAATTGGAGCAAATGAGCATAAAATCATTAAATCTAATTGTTGTGCTTTCTTCAGAAAATGTCTCACAGCATCTCAATTCCGACAAGCAGGCAGGAAGTAAAACTGAGCACAAGCATCTTTAGATCCACACGAGATTGGATGCATTCAGCAGGATGCTAAACTGTCTTCAGCACTGTAATCGGTGAGCTGTTCATCAACACAGCTTAAAGATTAGACTCATAATACGGCAGTCATCTAGTTTGTCTTAAATGAGATATTTTAGTTTAGCTCATCTCTAAATCTTCTTCAGAGATTTACAATAATTTCACACACAGAAATAAAACAAGTCTGTGCATAGCCTGTGTGATACTCTTAGCACAGATTGTAAATAACAAATTCACTCAATGAAATGAAAAATCCCCTCAAATGCTCTTTTTCTAAATCCACTTTTGAGTGTCATTGCCATGCAGTCAGCAACGGACAGCATGCTTAACAATCACACCGTCCACGTCTGAATGGATGTAGCACTTCGTATTTTTAATAATAAAGCTGTAATGACTTGTACAGATGGGTTAAGAGCGCCAAACCGAGATAAGACCTGTCTCGCGTTAACATAATAGATGAGTCTGAATAGCAAGGACACCAGGTCTGTTTTATAGCACATGAACTGGGTTTAGAGTGTTGCAAAGCACACTGTCTAGCTCTTATTCATGGCTTTGCTGTGCTGGGTGTTATAATAGACTGGAGAGAAATGCCAGAGTATAAATAGTCTGGTGTGTTATGAAAGCTCACATGCGACAAACCTGACTTGAGCTTATGCTTATGTTCAAGTGCTGAAAAATTACCTGTATGTTACTTGAATAACATTCACTGACGTTTACATATATAATTATGTTCCACCCAGAGGACGTTTTTTTTATTATTTAGAGAAAGACTTTATAGTAATATTTCATTTAAAGGGAAAGTTCACCTAAAAATGACAAATCTTTTACCCACCCTCATGTGGGTCCAGGTCCTAATCTGCATGATTTTCTTTTTAGTTTGTGCAAAAAGCACAGAGACATTTTTCAGAATGTCTTTTCTTGTGTGCGTGTTCAACAGAAAATTGAATTGAATAGTGTAGAACAGAATAGAACATTGACTAGATAATTCAATAAATTATCGCTTAAACCAGAAGTTTCAATTTGATCTCACTACTATTCCTATAGTGAAAAATAAATATATTAAAATATATTTCTTTACTTTCATGCTAAGTACAATACAAACACATTTACATATTAATGTACATATGACAAATACCCTGCAATTATATTTTTGGTTTACTAAACGTGCGCATGATTTAGCAAATCGAGGGAACAAATTAGTAAATCATGCGCACAATTTATAAATCGAGTGAACGAAATAGTAAATCGAGGGAACGCAATAGTAATCGTGTGCACGTTTTAGTACATTGAGGGAACGAATTAGTAAATCGTGCACACAACTTAGCCCAATATTTTTTCCTGCATGTCATGTGCGGGGCTCCGTACTTAACAACTTGTACTTAATGCACTTTAATTGTGCAGAAGTAGTGTTAAACTAAAGATATACTTATACTTATTTGATTGTGTTAAAGTGGAACTATTGCAAGTATACTTAAGGTACATTTTAAACGCACTTAAAGACTGATATTATTCAAAGATCATTCATTCACCATCAAAAGTGACATTAAAACACACTTTAGGCTTAAAAAATGTGCATTGTGCAAAAGTAGTACTCCTAATAAAGTTTAATTATAATTTTTATGTCAGTAAGTTCTTAACAATAGGTCAGTAAATATGTTAATAGACTACTATTAATTACTAACTATACTTAAAATAAATTTTAAATATATTACTTTTTTTATATAGGTCAAGGAGATACAACCAATATTTTAAAGAGATCGAATCACATACTTTAACAGGAGGACAACATCATACTGCATTTCATCTTACCTCCATTTCCCTATTCATCCTCAAAATAAACAGCCAAACTTGATACTGCAAAATCGCACTTATATAGAAGCATTTGTAAACACACTGACTTATGAACATGCTTACATAGTACATCAGGCAGTCCAGCTAAAGTAGCTATATACAGTGGCGGCTCCAGACAATTTTGATTGGGGGGCAATGGGGGGTCCTGGTCATTTCAAGGGGGATCTTATGAAAACCAACAAAAAATACAGTGCACAAGGCTAATAACTGCATATTACTGCTACTAAACAACAAAAACAACAAAGCATATCAACTACTTTGTTTTTAATTAATTAATCAATTGCAGTTTGCAAACAATATGCTCAAACTTTAAAGGGTTGGCCCTTTAAATGGTTCGCGTCACCATTAATCCACGAATAACTTAAGCGATTAACTTTTTTAACGTGGCTGACACTCCCTCCGAGCAGGGCCATGCAGAGACCTTTGGAGGGGCAGGTGCTCAAAGTATAAAAGGGGCAAATGGAACAAGGCTTTAAATGGCCCTATTCAAAATATCAATACAGCAATATATTGTGATGCATTCCTTGCTGATTCACGTATAGATATGGATGATTATGTATTGATACAGCAGCAAATGCTTTGATGCAGTTTTGAAAAGAAACAATAGAGAAGACAATTTTAAGTTTAAAATAATAATAGCTCTGGGATTAGAAACTGAAATGTCTTAAATTGTCCCAACCTGATGGCTTTTTCTTCCCTGTTCTACAGAATAATTAAGAACAGCAGTTATAGTAAAAACTATAGAAAACACTTGTGCCTCTACATTTTCCTCTTTCTCACCAGCCTCTGTCTCCTGGCTTTCTGTTACCTGCTATCTTTCTGTCACTTGTGCCTCTACATTTCCCTCTTTTTCTTCCTCTATCTCCATCTCCTCATTTGATCTATTACTTTCCACTCTCTGTCCATCTAGGAACAAGGCTCAATTTACTATTTTAGCATTAATCTATTATTTTAACCATCACTACTACTCTTGCACCTAATTAATAAGTCCACCTTAAATATTGATACAAAACATAAAAAAACTGATACACTGGAATAGTGATTAATATTATTATTACTATTGTAGTTGTTGTTGTCTAAAATTGAACACCTTTGCAATGTAAACAAATGACAGGCTACATTTGTTATTCATATCCTTCACACGGCACTTCGATGTCAGGTGTATAATGCATTTTTTATTGACATTGATATTTTTATATTTATTTCCAGAGAGATATTATTAAGTTTACAGGCTAAAGTGGTCTTGCTGTTGTAAACACTGTTGCTAATGTAGAAAAAAAATATTTGCGTCACATTTAAAATATAATTATATTTTAATTCATTTCTGAATTGTTTTTATTTTTATAATGATAATTCAGAGAATGAGAATATCTGAATAGGCCTTACCAGTGTTGTGATAATTATTTTTAAGGCACTCTATGTGTTAAAAAATAAATAAGTACTGCAATATAATAATAGTTTAGTCAAATAACATAAAAAAGACCAGACCCTTCGATGAAACTTTTCTCCCTCAAACAGCACGCTAGTGTTACTCCTGCACTACAGGCTACACACAGCAATATAAACAACATATCTGCATGTTCTCACATCACATCTTTCTTGTAAAATAATAATAAGTAAATAAACATCAAAATCATTTTGCTGAGAATGAAACCACTTACCAGCTGCCGCTGTGTTGAAAATATCCTTTAGCAATTAAAAAATGCGCGTGAGGAATCGTCCCGTTCGGACGAGGTCATCGTCGTCAGGTGAAAGGTCATCATGTTGGTCATTTTATTTACGGCTAAATTATTATTAATAAATTGTACTAATATTATGATTGGGCGTGGGCAGGCATTTACAAAAGGGAATGTTATTACAAAAAAAAATTTGAGGAAATATTGCTTTGACTAAAGGGCACTAAGGGGCAAAGGAGCAGGTGCTCAAGTGAACCAGTTCTTTCGGACAGTTTGATCAAATAAAACCAGTTAAAAAAAAACAGTTCACCGGTTCTTTTGCGCTCGATGTAATGTCATTGGCGATGACCGCCCTTCATTCAAGCCTTTGGTTTACACACGCTTATAACATTAGCACAGAATCAGTTCAGAATCAATCACCAATAGAACCAGTTCGGTTCAGACGAGCTGTGAGTCAGTCTGCTTCACACTGAATCACACATGCGCAGTATCATCAGCTTCTCGGTTCTCGAATCGAACGCGTCCAACAGAAACGGTTCTCGTTCAGTGTACGAATAAATGTCGAAATAATTATTATTTATTATTGTTCTGCGTAGTTTGAAGAGAATTTTTTTAAATATTTATCCTGGATATATATATATATATATATATATATATATATATATATATATATTCAGGAAAGAGGGTGGGGGGTCAAATGGGGGGTCAAGGCATTTTTTGGCAGGGTCTTGAGACCCCCCAGGACCCCCCCTGGCGCCGCCAGTGGCTATATACCACATTATCTTTCCTAAAAAAAAAAAAAAATTCTAAGATTTGAATTCAGCGTGACTACAAAAAGTACATCGATGTATGACGTTATCTCAGCACCCCACCGCTGTTCTGACCATTTCATCGTGTTCTTTGGCTCTGTTTGATGGTGGTTCACAGACACCATATTCTCCCCCATCTCTACCTAAAAACTGACAGCTCACTAACAGCATGTGGCCAGTCTGTTGCTGCAGGCTTCATCTCTCTCTCCCTCCGTCTCTCTCTTTTCTTCCCAGCTCTTGCGAGAAAAGGGGGAAATTGAGCTCTCCTCAATCTGGATTCTGACAGGGTGTGCTCCGTGTGGCACTGATTTCAGCAAATTGCCATGAGACTCAACCAGAACTTGCAGTGCAGCTAGCTATTTTTTTTTTTAACCAGAGATTACAGAGAAAAAAATGCTCCACAAATATGAGGTCATATGAATTATTGGTTCTAATGAGGCGTCAGAAGACAGTACAATGCATGTTTATGACAAAAGACACAACTGGTAGCTGTTAAAGAAATTTAAAAAGAAGAGGCAACTGTGCAAAAAGGTGTAAAATAAATATTGTTTCAATAACACCACAATAATAATTGTATGTTTTTGAAATGAGAAATACCCATGTTTATAAGATATAAATGTAATATACTGTATGTAACAATATGAATGTCTTTGTCACTTTTAATCAATTTAATGCATCATGCTAAATTTTTTCAGGATTGTTTGATGAATAAAAAGTTTAAAAGAGTGTGAAATAGAAGTCACATTTACTTTGATGTTTGATACATTTTATGTATCCATGCTAAAGTATTAATTTCTTTAAAAAAGAAAATCTTAATAACCCCAATATTTTGATTTCTAACATTTTATGTTTTATTAATTTATTTTTCTCCATACAAACATGAATACAATTCATAATTTTTTTTACCTAGAACACAAATTACACCAAAATAAATAAATTTTCATTAATCTATATTTTATTACTCTCAAATTACTCATTCATTTGAATTATTCTTATTTATTGTTCACCATTATTTTAAATACTTTTTTGAACATAAAAATAGCATTTAAAGAGAACAAACTACATTCACATAAATAAATAAAGTTGAGTTCCCTTTCGAAGGGAACTTCGACAATACGTCATCGACGTTATGGGGAACGCCTCAGGCTTGACAGCTTGAATGATGAGCGTGCGACCTGGATATATAAAAAGGGCGCCTTGAAACCATGACAATATCCTTTTCGTCTTCAGGGACTGTTTTGTCTGATTTAAACGTCTGCTTACAGCGAAAATGAAACACACATCTAAGGCAAGTCCTAAACATTTTGTGAAATGTGTTGACCCGTGCCCAAGATATTTGTCACCGGGTGACACTCACGAGATGTGTGTGTACTGTTTGGGTGAAGAGCACGCACAGGATGCTCTTGAGGGAGTGTCCTGTGCAAATTGTGAGCGTTTTCCTATGAGAATGCTCCGCTCTCGTCGGGCTCTCTTCTCGAGGGAAGAGAGTTCAGCATCTGGTCCTCGCGGATCGGGTCCCGCTCGTGCCGAGGCTCCCAGATGGAGCTCGCTGACAGTCTCGAGAGGGGCGTTAACCTCTCGGACGTGTCATCGGCTGACGAGAGTGAGCTGCAGGTGGATGACGGAGACGATTCTCCTACTGATACTGCAGCGAGTGCTCTTCGGGCTGGGCAAGAAATGGCTGAAGAGGATGATTTAGATCCTCAACCTCGTCAGCCATCCTGCCCCGTGTACGCAGAGTTGGTGGAAGTTATGGAGCACGCCACTGACAAACTTCAGTTGCCATGGCGGCGTGCTCAGGGAGAGATCGTTCGCGGTTGTTTGGACAATCGGTTTCTCCCTGAACATAGACCACCAGCTCAGCAGAGCCTTCCATTCCTTCCTGATCTCCATTCAGAGATCGAGAGGACATGGAAGAAACCGTACTCTGCCCGTATTCATCAACATCAGTGGGGTAATTTCGCTGATGTTGAGGGGATCGGGGAGTATGGTTATGTGTCGATGCCACCCATTGACGAGACGTTTGCAAACTATCTCGTATCTGGGCGGGTGTCGACACTAAAAGCTCAGACTCTGCCAGAGGTCTAGTGTCGCCTCTCGTGCGCCCCCTCCATGGAGGAGTAGGACGCAGAGGAGGCGAGCCTCCCACAAGAAGAGGGACTTAAGGGAGGCCATTCAGCACAAGCGCAGCAACGCTCAGCAGAAGTAGGGTTTGATCTCCCTGGAGGGCCTTTTCTACAAGCCCTCTCCCTCTTCTTGACTCCCCAGGCGTTTACGTTACACCAGCCCTGGGGATGGGCCTTATGATGAGAACTATGTTCTGATGGCCCGCCGTAGCAACTGGTTGATGTGAGCGCCTCTTTTAGGCATGTAAAAGTGGTGGACCCCAGGTTCATTGAGAACTCTCTGGCAAGTCTTCACTCTGCACGCCGCAGGTGAACTTATTGGTTTTTTAAAAATTCTGTGTGTATAACTAACACTGATTTGTATTTCTCTACAGACCTTGTTCCCTGTATAAACCTAGGGGGTCATTCTTAGAGGAGCAATTAAAGTATTGGACTTTAGGGCCCTGAAGCCTCCCCCAGTTGGTGGCTAGAACGAATTAGGGAGAAGCTCAAAGAAGATTTGGCTTCCGTGCTGAGTATGTGATGGCCTTCCTGTCATAACATTTTATATGCGTGGTGGGCCACCGCTCATTTCTGTTTAGCCTCAGGGCTATTAGCCACCCAGGGGTAGACTAGTTGGTCTTCCTAAAAAAAAAAAAAAAAAAAGGAGAGCTTTTTTTTGCTTTAGGTTTAGACTGACGCTGGCGCTTCAGATAGATCTTCAGATAGATCGGTTTGTGACATTGGTATCCTGAGTATTCGCTCCCCTGAGCTCTGTAAGGTTTCAGTAGGTTGAGTGTTTCACAGCCTCTCAATCAAGTAGGCTGTGGCTCCTCTGAGCCCTTAGGTAGATCTATGCTTGTAGGTCGGCCCTCTCCCGGGCCGCCTCTGTAGCTGGCCTAGGCTATGCTAGGGATATTGAAGGCATTTTGCTAAGTATAGCTGCCGCATTCATTATTTGTTAGGCTTCCTCCCCTAGATTTCAGCCTCCTCCCTTAAGTGGGAGTTGTTGGCCAAGGGCCACCCCTTTCTCTGCATTCAGGGGTGATAGAGTAATGCAGGGTGGTAGCTGAGTAGGATCAGTCTGGCAGGGTTAGGCCATCTTTCGCTCTGCGAAGTGACAGTTCGTCAGACCCTGCTGAACAGAGATGTTTGGGCCTCTAGAACTGGCTCCACTCAGCCCGTTGAGCTAATCGCTCAACCGATGGGTTGAAGTGGGTTGGCTTGCAATTTAGCCCCCCGCTCCCCTAGGCTGGGCGCAGGACAAATCCCTGTCACGCTTTGGAGCCACTTGCAGGCCCGCTCCCTGTCTAAAATTGCAGGGACATATGGTTGTTACTCCCCCGCTAACTCAGGGTAGTTTTGAGAAGTCCATTCTCAGCTCTGTATTTATCTACCTCACACCACGATGGCTCCGGTTGAGCAGGGAGTTCTAAACTACATTTCATTCCGGTTTTTGAGCATTGCCATGGGCTGACGCCTATGCATTTAGTAGGTAGGCCCCTAATGGGGCCTCCACTAGGCAGAATGGTGTATGTTGTACTCCCCTGCTATAAGGGTATTGCTTTTTGCTGGGTACACTGCCTTTGGCAATGTGATTAGGTACCAGGATGCTATAGTAACAGCTTTCTGCCGCGAAGGCTGCACGGTTAGGTAGTAGGCCCCAGTAGGCCTCCTTGACCGGATAGCCCCCAAATAGGGCTCCTAGGCCAGCTCACCTTCGGTGGTTGGCCCTGGTAGTTCAGGCAGAAGGCTCACTGCCGAGTAGTAGGCCTTAACAGGCCTCCTCGGCGGTGGGTCACAACATTGTGGAACATACACTAGGACAAAACTACAGGAAAAGTTTTTTAATAGTATGGTTCCAGCAGTGTTCGTTAAAGTAGCAGAATAGACTCGCTATCAACTAGTAGGCTCGACCAGGCCTCCCTGTTAGGCGAGTCCCCAGCAGCAGTCACATCCAGCTGATTAGACTGTTTCAGGTAGTAGGCCTCTTCAGGCCTCCCTGAAGGTGGGCTCCCACATTTTGTGGTGGTCAGGTAGTAGGCCTTACTAGGCCTCCCTGTGGGTTAAATCCCACACACTGTGGTTACTAGGTGGCAGGCCCCACAGGCCTCCCTGAAGTTGAATTCCCGCTTTTTTGAACTATCAGGTAGTAGGCCTCATAAGGCCTCCCTGAAGGCAAAGCCCCAAAGACAGTCAACTGGACTGCCAGTCTGGCTCACTATCAGCTATGGTTTTCAGGAAGTAGGCCTCTCCAGGACTCCCTGAAAGTAAGCTCCTTCATGTCATGGTTTTCATACTTTGAGTTTCCACTTAGGGTGGTTTTCTGGTAACAGGTAGTAGGCCTCTCTGTAAGTGAACTCCCATGCACTGTGTTTATCAGGTAGTAGGCCTCACTAGGCCTCCCTGAAGTTGAGCTCCCACATACTGTGGTTGTCAGCTAGTAGGCCTCACCAGGCCTCCCTGGAGGTTTAGCTCCCACATACTGTGCGTTTCCACTTAATAGCATGGTTTTTCAGGTAGTAGGCCCCTCCAGGCCTCTCTGTAAGCGAGCTCCCATGTTTTGTCAGATACTGTGGTTGTCAGCTAGTAGGCCTCACCAGGTCTCCCTGGAGTTGAGTTCCAAATTACTTTGAGTTTCCACTTAAGGTGGTTATCTGGTAACAGGTAGTAGGCGAACTCCCACATATTGTGGTTATCAGGTAGTAGGCTTCACCAGGCTTCTCTGAAGGTGAGCTCCCACATACTGTGGTTGTCAGGTAGTAGGCCTCTTCAGGTCTCCCTGAGAGTAGTTTCACAGTGGTGCTGGGTTTTGTAAGCTAGTGGCTGCTTACTTTCAGTTTAGCAGTCCTTATCAGGCAGCTACCGAAGGTGAGCTTGCGCCCTGGCTCGGCTCAAGTTTTTATTCTCTGCTACGGGTTCCCTCCTGGACCCTCTTTATCCTGCTACAGCCTGGTTGCCTACCAGGTAGATCTTCTGCTCCCCTCACTGAGGGTCAATATGAGTATGTGGTCTCCTGAGTCTGGTCAGTCGGTCGTAGGCCTCTCATGAGGCCTCCCAGTTAGATCAGTCCTTAGGCCCTCACGGGCCTCCTCAGTGTTTTGAAACACAAACACTGGGTAGATCCGTGGATCGAGTAGAGAAACTCCCCTCGCTGGCAAGGGTTGTAAAGCACTATGCTGAGTCATACTCTCCAGGATATCCCGTCTCTGAGATCCGGGCCAAATGGTTCGCTGCCTGCTCCGCAGTTCCTCGGGTTGGATGCCTTCCTAAAGGCAAGTGTCCAGAGGCTCTGTCTTCGGACAGACAGGATGTGGCCAGACTGTAGTGTCTTATGTAGTGACACCAGGTCAGGCTTGCCTGGTGGCATTTCAGGTGGCACGTTCCCCTGAATAGTGACTGGCTGGGGTTCCCTCGGGTTCCCTAGCCACATTCCCTAGAAGGGACCCCTTCTAAGAAGTTGAAGTTGTGGTCCTAGGCCATTGAGCAGGCCCAGGTAGACCTTTCACTAAACTATGTTTATGGAGGTTTTCTGTGGTATCATATAGCTTGGGCTATGACCGTAGGGAGTGCTGTCACTGACAGCCCAGTGTGACCTAAGGGTGAGTGGTTCTAGCGTTCATTGAATTGCTGGTTCTGACAGTGTCACTGCCATTGGGCATGCACTCCCTTTAGCATGGCGGCGTGGGTATTTCGTTCCCCATAACGTCGATGACGTATTTTCGAAGTTCCCTTCGAAAGGGAATGTCTCAGGTTACAAATGTAACCTTTGTTCCCTGAGAACAGGGAACGAGACAATACGTCTCCCAGCCATGCCTCGGGGTCTGTCTGCCAAACAGTCCCTTCAGACGAAAAGATATTGTCATGGTTTCAAGGCGGCCTTTTTATATATCCAGGTCACACGCTCATCATTCAAGCTGATGAATCACGGCTGTTGCCGGTCAGCATGATTGCTGTGTGTTGATACTTGATTTCAGACACCTGTCACGCCTGAGGCGTTCCCCATAACGTTGATGACGTATTATCGAAGTTCCCTTTTCTCAGGGAACAAAGGTTACATTTGTAACCTGTGACGTATTTCCTTACACTTGTACTTATTTATACTTACAAATTTCTCAGGCTTTAGCTATACCACTGGCCACAACATTTTTCCAATTTGGGCATTTCCATAATTGGTCAAACATTTGGTGGTCGCGGTATGATGTGAATCATCGTAATGCTAAATAAGGAATTATCACCACACATGTAAACCACATCAGATGTTCCAGTTCCAGTTACTCCAATACTCGACTGACGTGTCCAAACCCTGAAAGAACAAATTCAAAGATTGTTTTTGCAAATGTTCAGGGAGGTTTTAGTTGAGAAGCTAGAGGATATACAGAGGTGATAATGAGGAAAAAACAACCTTTATTTGTTTTATAATTAGGGTTCCATCTGATAGTTTCATTGCGTACTTTTACCAATACTTGATCTTGATTCAAACTAAATACGGTAATTGCCCATTTCTCCCTCTATTGCAAATGTCCTCACAATAGCTGGTTGCTGTTTTTTTATTTATTATTATTATGATTCTTCTGGAAGATGAAAGCCATAAAGATTGTATTTGTACCTAAAGTGTTCTACCTTGGGT
The DNA here is from genome assembly GCF_963082965.1 of Carassius carassius. Lineage (NCBI taxonomy): Eukaryota > Metazoa > Chordata > Actinopteri > Cypriniformes > Cyprinidae > Carassius > Carassius carassius. The sequence goes on along the minus strand of NC_081759.1, from coordinate 34,026,440 downwards.
ATTAATTCATTAGTCCTATCTGCGAGGCGTTAAAAAAGCAAACATTCTTTTAGCATGTTTCATTAATTACTCTCATTTGTCTTTTTGTGTGGGAAGGAAGTTGATAACAGATATATCATGATGTTCTTTATGCTCCATTTACCTAAATGTGCTGCTGGAACAAAACAGTAACTTGTATTTTAGATATCATTAGCGAGTTACTGCTGCATGACAGTTCCTCCTGTTTGCTCATGAAAAACACAGATACTCCAAATCTGAAAGGTGTAAACCAAATTGGAAGTCTGATCCTGAGCCATCACTTCTAACTGGCAGCCTTTTTTTCAGCACAGTTCTGTCAGATAATTTGTCATAGTGCAAGTAGAAAGTCTTGGCTTAAGATGCTGAAAGCAATCAGTCTAGCTGGCATATTGCTGCATCTCTTCATTACCTGTGAATGGTTGTTCTGACATATGGCATACTAATATGCTCAATGAATTAAAACCGCAAGTCACCGCTTAATTATAATATGTCATACAAGAACTTCTCAGTAATGTTGATCAGATTTCCACATCCACAGATGAAAAATCACTTTCTCTCTGGAATTTTGCTTTGCTAGTCTAAATGAACTTGAATGCATGAAAGTGCATGTGTGGCGTCAGAATGAGTTTCAAATTGGAGTTGGAGAAGATGGTTAGGTTTTATAATATTATTTTTCTCCTTTTTTTATGTTGTTAGGTAATCTTAAACCATCCATCCACATTACGTAATTGATATTCATCAACCAAACCTTTAAACTATTCATTAATTGATGTTCTGTGCAGTTGTATAGCCCTGTATGAAGAGATGCCAGAGTTGTATGTTTGCTCGGATATTTTACATTAGCTTTTAATATTAAGAAATAAATAGATTAAGTCTGTATAGTTAAATGAATTCGAAGTATATACATGACTGTCTCATAAAGATTATACAGCATTTTGATGAATATTTCAACTGTTTTAAAAGTCAAAAAAGTTTTTGATTTGATTTTCACCTTTTTTTTTATCCATTACAGTTGAGATTCAAACATTAGATTTACGTTATTTTGTCATTCACGGTTTTCACAAAAGTATTTCCACAACAAAATAACAACTGTAAATTGGCATAATTTCTAAAGGATCATGTGACACTGAAAACTGGGTGGCTGCTAAAAATTCAGCTTTGCCATCACAAGAATAAAAATTACATAAAAAATATATATTCCAATAGAAAACAGCTTTTTTAAATTGTTATAATATTTCATCATATAACTGCTTTCTACTCTATTTTGATCAAATATCAGTCTTGGTAAGCATCAGAGACTTTTTTTTCAACAACATTTGAAAAGATCTTAATTATTCCAAACTGTTACTTCTTTAAAGTAACATCGTAACCTGAAACTAGAAAAATAAATGTTAAACTTTCTTTCTCAGTCTCTCGCCTTCTCTTTTCATTCTCTCAGAATCAGAATCAAAAAGAGCTTTATTGCCAAGTATGCTCGACACCTGTTTTCCTGATTGCACTTAATTGCTAGTGAAATAGTGAGTGAGGTATAAGCTGTGGTCAGCAAGAGGTGACTAAACTGCCTCATCAGAGTTCTTTGGTTCCGTACCTGTTTCTTGGTTCCGTACCTGTTTCAATCATCTTTCCTGGACACATTCTTTAACATCAGCCATGGAGAAGCTGTTAGCGTAGGCAAGGAGTGGATGGATGGGGCCAAGTCCAAGTCTCCTGCTGAAAGCATTCCACCTGTGTCACTAAGTAATATGAAACAATGGAAGTCTAATTAATCATGGCCTCGTTTTTGAACTCCCTTATGGAGAGAATTACTGAAAGCAACAACATTACAGAGAACTTGTCTCTTCGGTTGTGTTCAGATTGGCAGGTGGCATTCCTGATACGAGTATCTCTCAGTCTGTCCCTCAGGGCATTTCCTGCAGCGCCGCTCTTAGAGAACATCGCCAGTTTGATCATTTTGGAGAAAAGGGGATTTTTTTATAGGAGCGCAGTCACAAAACCCAATCTGAAATTGATTTGTCTCATGAATATCAATTACAACATGAATAGATGGTTTAAGGTTACTTTAAAATTGGGCTATTTAACATTAATGAGGGCTATAGTATTTATGATAATATTATTGTTCATACGTGTTTGTGATTTTTCATCTGGATGTGGAAATTTCAACATTATGGGGCAGTTCTCTTAAGAAAGTAAATGCTGTATTGTCATCTGGCTGTGGGTTTGCAAGTCAACGCTGTGCATTTTAATAGATTGAAACTGTAAACTGAAAGAAACTGATGCAACTTGGTTTCTGTGTTTCCTTGTTACAGGTTTATTTAATAATTCATGCATTAAGCACTTTGTAATTGCTTTTGAGGTATTAATATGAAGTAATATATTCATTTTTGATATATGACTTCACTTGTCTGTGGCACTGTGTTTGATTCATGATCTTAGTTCTTTGTTAGACCCAGTGCATTAGGGGTAAGAAATGAGCTGTGCCTAGATTTCTTGGACAGGAAGCATGACTCAAGTCTGACAGAGATTGGGCAAAGCAAAATGTTTTAAAAATGGATAAAACTGTGAGAGGAAATTTCACCAAGAATGAATTGTGCCAGCTGATAACGTCATTTATTTGCACATTTGCACATTTGCATTATGCACCCAATTCACTAGAGGAATGATTACAATTACATGAATGCATTTCTCAGATGATTTTAGTAACTGAAATAAACCATTTTATGGAGACAGACACATTAACTTGTGGCCATATTAATACTAATACTAATTAATTCCCTCGTTTTAATTTAGTAAAACCATGTAACAAATTCCTAATTCATAGCTACAATATTTTTTTTTTCTCGCTCCATATCATGTAATAACACCTGTTTTTTCATTCTCACAATTTGAAGTAAACAAAAGATCAAAAATGAGAGTTAAATTAAACTGTTGTGGATGGTTAAATTAAACGGTTAAATTAAACCGTTTCCTGCTGGTTTTGCCCATTCCATGAAAAACAGAAAAGTGAGTGATGTGACATTCAGCCAAGTATGGTGACCCATACTCAGAATTTGTGCTCTGCATTTAACCCATCCAAAGTGCACACACACAGAGCAGTGAACACACACACACTGTGAACACACATACGAAATAGTGGGCAGCCATTTATGCTGCGGCACCCGGGGAGCAGTTTGGGGTTCAATGCCTTGCTCAAGGGCACCCAAGTCATGGTATTGCCGGCCCAAGATTCGAGCCCACAACCCTAGGGTTAGGAGTCAAACTCTCTTCCACTACTTCCCCACAAATTAGAATATTAGAATTAGCCAAAATTAGAATAGCCAACAGGATTTCAGGTGTTATTGAAAAAGAATGCTAAAATCCCATGCAAATGTAATTATCTATTATATATTATATTATATTATATTAATATAAAACTATTTTCTTTCTTTCTTTCTATCTATATATCCTTTTGAAGGTATTTTGTGTGCGTAGCAGTGCTGATTTACTTCCTCCCTCTCCTGGTGATGGGCTGTGCTTACCTGGTGGTGGGTTTGACTCTGTGGGCCAGTGAGATCCCAGGAGATTCATCTGACCGTTATCAAGAGCAGCTGACCGCCAAACGCAAGGTCTTCATCACATCATCCTCTTGCTCTTCCTTTTTTCATCCTCCTTTAAGCCCGTGACATTTGCCTACACACAGTCCAGGTCAGACTCTGAACTCTGAGTTAACAAAGCAGACAGAGTTCACACGCAAGGGGAGGAGGGTCAGACGAGGCTGCATGAAATAATCACTATGAAACTCACCCGCAGTGAGAAGGTCCGTCTGCTTCTTTCATCTGTATTCTCTGTGTGTATGTGTGTGTGGCTCAGTCACCACACTTGAAGGATATGAAGTCAAGATATGTTTCCTCTCCAATATCTACTGTACATATCATTGCAATAGCATTTTATTCCTCACCATTGTCCTCTTGTTCTTCACACAAAATATCTTAATCTATTTTTCAAGTAACCATTGTTATGATGACACAGTGTGACATTCTACCTCTGAGCGCCTGTTTGTCCCCATCTTCTGAGTTTCATAAACATCAAAGAGCCTTTGACAGTCTGCTGGTGACTGAGTGATTTGCTACTGCATACTCTGGCTTCTGGCAAAGTGTGTCACTGTGGTCTTCATGCTGATTTCAGGCCCATTTCAGGGTCAGGAATCACTAGCATTGTAGAACATGAGTAGTTTAAGGCAACTGACCTACCTTTCACAGACCTGGAGTAGTCGAGACAGATGCAGCTTATAGACAGCAGTTCAAAGGCAGCTTTTTTATGGTAGAACAACTATGATAAAATAAGAAAGTCAAAGTAGTGAGCAATAAGATGCATTAGCTGAAAAATAAGATGTTATTTAAAGGTGTACTCAGTATTTTTTTTATCTTTTTTTATATACTATTACCATTTTGGACATATGCTGAAGAAACATGAATGCAGCATCACACAAAATATTTTGGTTATTAATGGCATTGTAGAAATGCATGATTCCAGAGACATTGCCCAACTTATTTGTAACTTTACTGCATTACTGCAGCTATTGTTAATCTGAATATGCAATGCTTCAGTTGTCATCTGCCACAATCATGAACACATTATCAAAAGTATTGCATGTTCTTGCAGAAAATAGCTTACTCCTGCATTGAAAAATATGGATAATAAGGTGATGGGACATTAACTTGAATAAAAATGAGTGGGAAAGTCCTGTCTCACAAGAGCCAGATGACTGTTAGTACACTCATGAATGTGCATGGATATTAACCATGCCAGCCTGAAAAATAATGTGTGTGTAGTTGGAGTTAAAGAAGCCCAATTCGTGCTATAAATACCATTGTTATCAGATTTTATTCCAGATTTAAAGGTGTTATTTAAATGTACCTCTGACACAGTTTTTGAAATGCTGAACTTCATGAGGCAACTTGCTCTCTGTGAAAATTACTAGATTTGTCTAATATGAGTTTACCTAATATCAAACATATTTTTCAAAAGCACTATTCATTGTAATGAATAGCAAATGAAATGCAAAACTTGTTTTAATTAGGGAAAAATGACTGAGTGTGCATTTCAAGCTATAAAGCCTTTAAAGCTTTAAAGCTAATCAAATGTATGATTTTAGTGCCGCTAGCAGCAGAAAATGGAAATGCAAATATTAATGGGTTTCCCAAATACTCTCACTGTCCTCCATTTATCAGACCAACAAGTAGTCAGACCTAAACTAAAGGCAATGGGTAAACAGTGTCTCTATGTCGGGCTGACACATTAGATTACACTTTTTTTTAATGGAAAATCAATTGTTTCTTCACATTACTGTAAGCTGGGAGAGAAGAAAACCTTTTATCATAGAAACAGTAACCCTTAAATATAATTTATGTAATTGAAGCTATTTTCAAATATATTTGGCTCGTTGATAAATGGCTCTGCACAATGCATATTTTTAGCTTTATATTTATTATGTTTTAATGTGATTTTTAATGACATGTTGTCATGCTGCTTGCTGGTGGTAAGTTAAGGCCAGTGAACCAACTGAAAGCTGTGAAGAAAACTATTAGGGAACATTTCGTCTGTCAGCATTCTGCCAGTTTTTGTGCAATGTGGGCAGCATGCAAAACCCAGGCAATCAGCTTGAAGGACAGAATATGTATTTATAGTCATACAGCATAACCAGTATTGAAATTTCCTCTTCTTGCCTGACCCTCAGGTGGTGAAGATGATGATTGTGGTGGTATGTACGTTTGCTGTTTGCTGGCTCCCCTATCACGTCTATTTCCTGATTCACCAGTTCTACCCATACCTGTTTGAGCATCCCTTCATTCAGCAGGTCTATCTGACTATCATGTGGCTGGCAATGAGCTCCACTATGTACAACCCCATTATCTACTGCTGCCTCAATGACAGGTAATTTCACCTGGAGAGAAAACACAGTAATTGACGCGCACACACATACACACATGAACGGCTAGCTCTTTCCAGAGACCCTGTAATATTCGCTATAATATCATTATTGTTCAAAATGATCCATCTTTTTCTGCCATGAAATGCAGTCCAAAGCTGTGATGTATTATTCTCTAATGTATCGTGGTTTTACCGCCTCACTCAGACTCCATCACAGAAGCCTTTGAAAGACAACAAAGAATTATTATCTTCAACTTTAAGCACATCATCATCATGTGTCTAATCGTCTCCTACATTTCTAAATGTCTCCTCAGGTTCCGTGCCGGATTTAAGCAAGCATTCCACTGCTGTCCATGTGTCCCTGAGGGATCCTACGAGGGTCTAGAGCTCAAGTCCACCCGGTACCTTCAAACCCAGACCAGTTTGTACAGGGCCAGTCGAATGGAGACCACTGTGTCGTGCGTGATGCAGCCGTGTGAAGATGGCCAGAAGGTCACGTTTGGGAGCATCAGAGGGGCTGCTGGGAGGCCAGCAGTTCACAGCCCCTCCAGGGAGCTCACCTCCAATGGCTCGTCATCTCGCAGCATCTCCAAAACCGTGTCGGAGACCTCCAGCTTTTACTCTAGTAACAACCTACAAGAATGAGAGTGCAAAAGCACAAGAGTCAAGGAGATCGAATGCCACTGTTTTAGTGGAGATGTAATCCTCTTCAGTTCTCCCCCCAGTGTAAATCTTGAGGATTACCTTGAGTGTGTGCAGATGTGTGTGTTTTAGCTGGTTGAGTACACACACGCTAAGCGTCTTCAATTTCAAACGATCCTTCATCTTTCATTCTTGTGACATTCTATTCATGAGGTTCATAACTATGATTAAAGGAACATTTACATTGATTTTTTTGGAAATGCTTTCTTACCACATCTTAAGTGATGTACATGACATATTGCTTTGCGCTGGCTTAAATGAGAGCATGATTGATCGATTGTGCAATCACTGAAGACATTTTAAAAGTTTACATTAATGGACATGTGATGCAGTGGAACACTGAATTTATTGAATATGACCACTTATATTGGTCTTGCTAAAAACAACCCGACTATAATAGGAATAGGAATATCAGCGGAAGTACCCGTCTTAGTCCCCCGAGTCTCTAAAGATGGCCCACCCGGCTAAAATGATACCAGAGTACATGTTGTTTCTTTAGTGCTTTATCTGCAGGTGTGAGATTACTGCAGACTTCACAGTATATTTTCTCTGTAAGCACCTTCAAAATCGCTAAACTGGCTGAGACTGAACAAAAACAGGGCAGGGATCATACTATTGAAAATGCTTCGGTGGTTTCATGGTCAGTTAGAGCAATGATCCAGCCTGTGAAAGGAAAATGAACCGTGTCAGTTGCCAATATCAACACCTTGTAGCTACACAGGCAAATACAAAAGAACAATATTAAATGGCTTTTCAAGGTGTGCCTGGAAACACAAATGCGTGGTGGTGAAAGCTCTGAATGCCTGTCCTGATTTTGTGTGCTCTGAATAATAGATCTGGAGAGGAACATATGTGATGCGCAGAGAATTTTTGTACTAGGGATTTTTTTCTTCTTCTGTCGATTATTCTTTTTCTCTCCCTGTCTGCTCTTTTTTCATAATTGACCCTTTGCTATGCTCTGCCCCTTAGTTACTGTTGCCAACCTGGTGACTGTGGCTTACTCCTTGGAAAGAGCTATAGATTGGAATGAAGTGGTTAGAATTGATTAGATCTTATTTTTATATAGGATAAAATGAATAATGACATCTTTTTATCTGCTTTTTTAAATTATGCACTCAGTAATGTGATAAAATGCTGCAGACACTGCAAGTTAAAATCAAGCCAAACACTTCTCAGTCAGCTGAAAAGCAATAGCGAATACATTAAAACTGGTACTTTTGAACACTACAATGACATAAATTTACAATGACATTTGCAAGAAAAAAGGGAGATGAGCATAATAATTACCATTACAATTAAATTAAGTACTATTGCAATATTCCTTCATATAAAATCTATATTAGCACTTCTATAGGTGTTGCGGTCGAGAACGAGTGTTTCTGAAATCTTGGCTACGTTTTCCAAATGAATTATAAACAGTGAGTAGATCGTTAAATCAGCGGCACCAACAGACTCTACTTGCGCTTATGATGCTTTTACAAAATGCAATCCTGAATGATTCAAACACTCACTTATAATACTTACAAAGAAACAACAGTTGCCTTCTTTGTAAAGATTCGAGTGATTAGGATGAACCAAATCATATCCACTACTTCTGAGTCGATGCGACTCAAACTTTGGAGTCAACCTTCAATTCACAATGAGTCCATTCTTTTTGTGATTTGACTTCCATTTCAATCTCTAGATACCTTTTTGTGTCACTTGACCTCTGGCAACAAAAGAATAATATGTATTCAAGAATCTCAGTCAGACGAGGAGGTTGGGGAATGGAGTGGGGGATAGTCAACTGATGCCCACAGTTGCCAGATGTGATTTTGGTGGCTCATTTCGAGCTGCGCCTCTGCAGTGCCTTTCTATGCTGCAAACTCAGATTTTTGCGAGTCTGGATGGACACAACAGTTGCTGACTTCTGAGGTATGATTAGTCATTAGGCGGAGCTTAGCCAAGTGCCAATTCTGTAGTTATTCTGTTGTACAAGCATTCACACGCTCACATTCCTCTCAAGGCCAGAGTAAAATTAGCCCTTCAGGCACCTCCCTTGATACAGTCACAGCAATATGATACTGAGGGTACACAGGATTATGGGACAAAAGGGGAGGTTGAAGTGACCACCTGCTGCTGTTCTTGACTGGGATTGTGACAGTGGTGTCCGTTTTCCAAAACAGAGGTCCATGCTGTTCTTGTGTATAATTGTAACAGACTGGCTCGTCACATGATTGTGGGTCTGAGCTCTCATTGTTCAAACAGTGGCAGCAGGCTTGTTATGGTGCAATATGTTCAGAATTTTTCGGACGGTAAATGACTGTGATCTGAATGTGCCTGACTGTTGGGCAGGTGCTGACAGCTTATTCCAGGAATAAATTAACCACACTCTGTTCCTGTTCCTTCAGAACTGTCTGTGATGCTTATGCTCCATCTGCCTTCACACTATATATATATTTAAATACATATAGGTTTTTTAATGTTTTTGAAAGAAGTTTCTTATGCTCACCAAAGCTGCACCAAATCAGCATTTTAGATTTCTGAAGGATCAGTTGACACGGTGTAGACGAATGGCTGCTAAAAATGCAGCTTTGCAGTGACAGGAAAAAATTACATTCTGTTTAAATATTAATAATATTTTACAATATTACTGTTTTTACTGTATAAAACATGTGTTGCCTTGGTAAGCAGAGACTTCTTTAAAAAACATTATTATATATTATATGTATTTTATTTTGTCATAAAAAGCAAGGTTTGGAATAACATGAAGGCAAGTAAACAATGACCGAATTTTCAGTTATGGGCAAAGAATCCCTATAAGATGAACATAAGGAATGTCTGATGAGAAAGGCATATAGGTAATCACATACATAAAAGGACTAATAGGTTTTGCTGATCTGCCAGTTGGGGTTTTGTGGCACCTCTGTCTGTGGACCATATTTATCTATGCAAGTGTGAGCACAGGAGGATTTGCTCTTATCAGCTCAATCTCTCTATAATCAGAGTAATTACCCAAGAGAAGAGAACACAGAGGGGAGGACAACAGCTTTTTATGAAAGCATTCACACACAGATTCATCCACCCTCCATCATTCCTCACATCCCTCCCAAGGCCATTCTGCATGGCTGCTTAATTTCCCTCAAAGTTATTATTCGTGTTTATACGTAAACATAGTGAGTGAGAGTGTGCATGTTCAAACATATCTCTACATGAGTCCAGCTGGTATAGTTCATCAGTTTTTCCGAAAGAAAGATGCGCTTTGATTTCCATCCAGCACAGGAGGCCTGGACTGCTGGTCCCACTGACTTGAAATGTCCTAGAAGACTCTGATCACAAAAATTCTTGGCAATGGTTTCATTAGCTTTCAAGGGGTCAAGACATCATTTTAAAGCCTTTTTTTTTGTCGTAATTTAGTTTTCCAACATTTTGAATTCATCAAGCCATTTTGCTGCTGTACTGCTGTATTTTTTTTTTTTGCAAAAAGAGTACCAGCGCTTACTTGAGTGTTGGGGATTTGTTGTCTAATAAAGTTGGCGCTGCTTCATCTTTCAGTAACACTCTCTTTGCAAATGTGAAAGCTTCACAAAACAACATCTGAGCACTTATAGGTAAGGTCAGGCTGAAATGATTGGGACCTTCAGTTCCTTTAGAAGACCATGCAGAGTCTCAAATGCCTCCCCACATCTTTTATCATATGTTTTAAGCCTTTTATCGTTCATTTGTTTATGCCTTTGGTTACTTTCTACATCAAACTTTTTTTATAAGATTAATTGGACCCCTTAACCAGACATTATTATATTATGAAATGGTGTATACTGTATATCATTACTTTGATTCATATATGTTCATATGTATATTCATATTTGGAAGTACATCAACATCTAATCAGTTAAGAACATAATTGTTAATGACTTAAAAAGTTTTAAACTTACGTTGCCTGTTAATGAGCTAAACAGTATGTAAATATTTCTTATATGCTTTTGGCAGTGGTTTCCCAAATATGTGTTTGTATTCTATTATAAAAAAAGTTAGATTATTATGTTGTGTGACTGAATATACATCAACAAAATGAACCAGATATGGCTCAACTAAACTTTCAGTATACCAGTGGGCCAAGTTGTAACTAAAATAATAGCCATACACTTTTGCTTTTAATGTCGTGCTGGCTTGCTCTCATTTATGCATGCTTTTGTAAAGGATTTTGTATGCATATGCTACTGTATGCTTTATCTAAAATATCTGTATTCAGGCCGGTGTGTGCTCTGAAGAAAAAAGTTTGAACATCTCCATTTGGCATTAGAAGTCATGAAGCAAACCAAGCAAGTTCAGCTAGTTAAGACAGATCACGTTAATCATTTATGACACACGGAATGAGCCATTGAAGTTAATAAGCAGAGAGAAAGACAAAAGTCTGTGTCTCACAGTAAAGGGTGTAGAGCTAGGGATGTCTTGTTGAAATTCCACTCAGTTTGTCTGGTAAGATGTTGAATTGTGCCCGTCTGCAGAGCAGGGTTGATCTTTGTTGCTCCCACAAATGCTGTCAAAAAGAGTTAGTCTAAGTCAATCTGTTTTGCCGCCCTCTTTTCTTAAGAAGGTTTTGGAGACTTGTGGCAAATCTCTAAAGAATTTTATTCAGTTATATATTCAGTGCTGTAGTTGACTTTGTGTTCTGCATTAACAGCTAAAAGTATTCCTTTCAAGCAACATTTTAAAGTTTAAATTAAGGTTATATTTTTATAACATATATATATATATATATATATATATATATATATATATATATATATATATATATATATATATATATATATATATATATATGTTTGTAGAATGATACATTTTTTAAGGATGCACGGTTTATTTTATTTTTACATTTCATCTTTTTAAAACACTATTTTAAGTGTTAATTATTATTAATTATTATTAAACAATAATTTAATAATAAGTCAAATGTAATCTTTAGAAAATATGAAAACATATTGAAGAATGTTGAATAAAATATTGGTCAATATTGAATAAAAAAATTTTTTAACGAAGATTTAAAAAAGTATATACTTTTTGCATCTGCCATTTATCAGTTTTGGACTATACAACATAAAATGTTTTAGACTATCTTTATTAGAATTTTAATATCAGTGCATCCATACTAAGTTTATGATTTAAGCTAAGAACTTCTTGGAAATTTAGCATCTAAAAAAGCATAAAACTGCTAAACCAAAAAATAAATAAATAAATTGCTTGATAGACAAGTCAGAATTGACTAAATAAAACAATCAATAGACCAAATCATTGAGTGAATGAGGGAGGAAAATAAAAATAGAAGCAGAGATCACTTGGGGCTTTACAAAGATAAAGTAAAGATTAGTTATTATGTGTGGACTTTACCACTCATTGAAGCTTAAGAGTTATTTCTCATTTTGCTCTTCAAATCAGTAGAAACATTTCTCTGAGGAAAGGAAAAAAGTACACAGGGTATGATGGACAGCTAGACTACTGTACAAGATGATACACAGGATGTCCTGCTAATACTAACGAACTCAAAGAGTTCAGAGGATCTTACACAGAAGCTTTATATAAGGATTTTCCAGACAATTTAGTGAAGTTGCAACTTCAAGGATGGTTCTGAATTATAACAATGTTTACATTCTTTTACCTGATCCTTTTGTGGAATAGCAAGAGCGGAGGACAGTGGTCTTCCACTAGAAGTTTGGTAGTCAGTGCCTCTATCCAGCTCACAAAGCCTTTTATATGCTAAAGAGTCAAAGTAAGGATTTTAAATCTAAGCAGAACAGGTCTAGACATTTTAACATTTTTCAAGACCCAAAAAAAGGCATTTTCTCTTGTGAAGATAAAATATGTGTACAAAGATTCTTAAAACATTTGTGAACTGCAAACTTTCAAATCAGTGCCTGAATACAAATTGTCTTTCTAAAGCTTGTCTTCATAGTTATTAAATGGTGTGTAGATGTTCAATTTAAAAGATGTTACAGTTCATCGCTGAACAATAATGTTATTATTTCCCTCAATGTGCCATTTTAAATGGTTGTATTGGAAAACCAGTCGCTTATGCCCCTTTAAGTTGTTTAGTCAAGTCAGATAAAAATGCTATTGTACTTCAAAGTATAAATATGTTACCTGCATTTAAAGAATAAACAATAAATCCTGTGAATTGTTTTGTTTTGTTTTTTAATCAAAAGTTATGCCTAGAAACATCATATGAATGAGTGCGTGCTGTGTTGTTTGTAACTGACGTTTTTCTCTCTTCTGTCTCTTGTCTTTCTCATAAATTGAGACAGGCTGAATCAGCGCTGATGCTAGAGGCTCCAGTGACCATGTCAGGAGTGAACATGCATCAGGCTTAAAAACCCATATAACGTTGAGCACTTGCTGTTTAAATGTATGTAACATATATTGAACCACTAACTCATAGCCCTTGTTGATCCTAAATATTTAACATGCATTTGAGTTATTAAAGCGATCTCATATGCAACTTTGGTGAAGATACTATTATCTAAATAAATCCAAGCAACCTTCTAAGTTGTGGTTCAAACACTCTGGACACCAGGTTTGTTAGAACTGAAATAGCAGGAAGGAGAAAAAACGGAAAAAAGACTCAAGCTTCCCGGGTGCCCCTCTGGTTTCTCTTTCCTGACATCCTTTTTCTTTCAGTTTCCCATCAAGCTCTCCACACGTGATTGAATAATAACAACAATGATGTGTTTGGCCTGCAGCGAACACACTGGATATGACAAATTAAATTGCCTCTAGTTGACAGAGTGTGCTTGTTGTGCTGGTGATTTTTCTGTTGTAGGCATGTACGAATAGCTCTTTCTCTGTTTTATATAGTGGATTTGTTTCTCTGTCCTCTCTATCCTTCTTTTACATTTGTAGTAGCTTTCATGTCCCACATTGCACTGCCCTTGGTATTGCACCGTTAATCTCTCACTCATCTGGATTCAAACAGCATTTCTGTCCTTAATCTAATGCTAACATCCTGTTGCGGGGAAACTTAAAGGTCAAGCTGGAATTCTGCAACAAACAGCAGCTTGGTTATCAATCTCATCATTAGAAAAGAAATGAAACAATTATTTTTCATCCTCAGTGCATTTTATTAATAGATGTAATACGTCATCGAAATATTGTTCTTACCTTGAGAAAAATGGGTCCAGATTCAGCCTGATTTTAGATTAGGTTTAATTGTCGCCATTTTAAGGGTTCTTCATCCATGTTGTGCTCCCAAAGCATGGAGCTGCTGAAGATCAAAGATAGTTTCACAAAGATAGTTGTTCCAGAACTGCTAATGAGCTGCATCCATAGGCATCATAAGCATGACAAAAAGACTGCTCCGAATATATCCTAGATAGCCACTTTCTATTTTGCAAAGCTCAACAATCTTGTTCTACACATCAGAACTATATTCTTTGGTTTTACTCCTTGTGATGGATGATTAAGGGAATTTGGCCTTTGTGTTCCTCATATTTATAATCCTGTGGAACAGGAAGCCATGGCTGGACAATTTCATGCTCCGAGTCACCCTGGTGTGCTAAAAAAATATATAAAAATAAATGGGAATATACTTAAGAGATATTTTACTCAGAAGAATTTCTATGGGTGCCAATAATTGTGGCCAACAGGCATTAGAGAAAAAACATTTATTTCATCATGATATTGTCTTCCCACTTTCAGTTGTTTTGTTTAAATGATAGGTTAGATTTTTTTTTTCATTTTTTCATTTCATTTTTTAAATGAAAGATCAAAAGGATAAACAATGCAGATTTATTTTCAGAGCCGCCTTTGCTCATAAGGGCGCCAATATTAGGCACTTTATATATACATACAGAATGTTGTGTGTATTATATACATACAGCCAAAATGGTTTGTTCCAAATAAATGCTGTTTGATTTTCTATTCATCAAATAATCCTGGCAAATCATTATAAGAAGAAGAAATATATTTGAGCAAATTTATTTGACACTGAAGACTTGCTACTGAACTGATGGCTACTGTAAATCATCTGAATAAATGACATTTTAAAATGTGTTAAATTAGTAAATCTTAAATTTCACAGTATTGTTATTCTACTGTATTTTTGATGAAAATAATGCAGCCTGGGCGAGCAAAAGAAACATAAGAGCATTAAGAAATCAGTAACACTTTATGTATAATGCTTTATAATTTTAAAGGTGCCATGTGCAAAAATTGAGCTAAAAATATTCAAAAAATGATCTACACGCATCAAAAGTATGAGAAGAAATAAGGGCGATGATGTCATTAAAAAAATGTAAAGTTATAGTGCTGCAGAGATATCAACCTTAATTAGCAGTAGCATTACTAGCCCCGGCCCGACAGGTGTCGTAATACCAGTTTCGGCCATGGGAGGCGGTATGCGGGCAACATAACCACCCGCCAACCTGCAATACACGAATAACTCGCACGGCTTGTGGGCGTAATCTAACCTGATGTCAATCATGTGGAAAGTACAACCCACTACTTCATTTCAGTTCAGGGAAGAGAGCGGAAGGATGACTTAAGCCCTTGGCAAGAGACCACCACCTGCTACAGGGAAACAACCACGCTCGGAATCACAAATCAAATCTGATAAGAAAAGGAGCCGAACCAGAGTAAACATCGGCACTGCTTTCAATCGCTGGAGACAACTGATGGACCTGAAAGAAATTAGGTCCGACACCGAACTTGCAACATTTCTTTTGGATTGGTAAGTTAGATGCTGTTAGTATTTCGCTAGAAGTTTGTTTTATATGTTTGTGTATTTTTTTTTCGGGAAGTTATAACATAGAAATGTATCGAAGGCTGTTCTATAAACGTGCTAATGTTAGCGATGGCTAACCGTAGCTGCGTTTGATAATTAGCTAGCTATAACTTACCCATATTTTTATATCATAAGTAACCTGCTCTGTCTAGTCTGTTGGTCTCCGTGTCCTCTTTGCTTCGTGGTTTTTCTGTACGTGAGAAAATTGATGTGTGGCGTGAAAGCGTGTGAAGAGGGTCAATTGCGTGTGTCTCACGGTGAATGCTTGAGAGTTGGCAGCTCTGGTTACGTTGGTTGGCGCTAGCTTGGTCAACATCAGCTGTCTGATGTTGACCAATGATGTTGACAGAATGCTGTCTGTCAAATTAATTTATTTAAAAAAATGTGTATATACAACTCAAAATGTAATATGAACAAAACGAATATGAACATATTCACTGGTAAAGGTGAAGGGGAGTAGCTTGAAGATGTCATGTTTCAAAATCACTTGACATCACCCAATGTTCCTCTGGAGGCAAAATGTCCTCTTATAGCAGCGGTTCTCAATTCCAGTCCTCGCGCCCCACTGCTCTGCATATTTTGCACGTTTCTCTTTGTTAACACACCTGATTCAGATAATCAGCTCGTTAGAAATGAACTCCGTGCATGAACTGTTTTTCAAATGTTCATTGCTCCCTACTCTCTGAGCAGGGGAAATCTGTTGAAGTTTACCTCACATCGAAACATTCATTCACTGATTTGTGCTGTGCAGCATCTTTAAACATGGACAACTGTGACATCATATACCTCTGTAAATCAATACAATTTAAATTCACGTCTTGCACACTTCAATGCACTTTGATTGGAACATATAGCTACGTTCACTTCCAACTGGAATCATGGCTGAATATCCTGTGATGGCCACTTCGCAGGGCACTTATGTTCGAATAGAACAAATGTCTAAAGCGCTAAGAGAAACGTTCAAAATGTGCAGAGCAGTGGGGCGCGAGGACTGCAATTGAGAACCGCTGTCTTATAGGCTTCAGCTATGCTCTAGGGTTGTTGTGAAGGTAGGGGCGGAGCATAGAGACTATGCCGTTTCTCGTTTGTTACTCTAGAGTAGACCAATTCACTTTATTGAGGCATACTGCCCCCATCTGGTATGGAATGTGGAGTATGACTTGATTTTTTTGCCAGATATGACAGATGGCACCTTTAATGCATTATTTATGCCTTGTAATGCACCGTATACTGCATTGTACAATCTCAATGATTGTAACCACAGTTAAAACATTATAATTCTGTTATAATTATTTACGACATGATATAATATCCTCAAAAATAAATAAATAAATAAAATAAATAAATTCCCCAAAATCCTCCCGACCCCAGACTTTTAAAGGGTAGAGTATATAGACATTTTAACCAAAATTTTGTTCTAACAGAACCACTTATCTGTGTTCAATCTCACTTGAGACTTGAGTGAATGTGGCGGCCTCATCCAGTGTAGACAGATTTCACCTGCTTATGCAAAGACTAAAGGTCCCTCCTACCTCTCTATTCAGTCAAATGGAAAGCAGTTTAAGGGGCTGACATTCTCTTCTCTCATTCATCCTCTTTCTGTCCCCTTCTATCTGTCTCTCATTTGCTCTGCAGGAGAGGATGTTGACATTCCAGCCCGGAGGAGGGTGGGATAACCCCCACCGAGACCATGACTCTTAGTAGAGGGGCACAGGATCAGAAATGCCTGCATTAGCCTCATCCTGCTTCCCCTACCAATTATAATTCCCCAACCCAATGAAACCTCCTTGCAAAAATCTCCCAGAGGGCTGTATAGGGTGGATTCCCCGCTAGAGGTTTGCCAGAAAAAAAAGAAAGAAAAAAAACACTGTGTTTTCTAGAAGCTCCAAAACTTGCATTTTACACCAGCCTCTGTTTCAATAGATTAGTTGACAGTCTGTAATGGTGTTAACTACCACACTGATGGGTGCAGGTGCATTATGTCCTGTTCCACAGCTGTAGATATAAACACCATATTGACTGCATCAAGTACCTTTTACACATTGAAATGTTCTGTTATAATGGAAAATAAAAGCTGCAAATACTGCATAAACCCTATCATTAGTGCTGCCATTTTAGTACGCACCTGATGAATTACTAGTGTAGTACATTTGCATCTCCGCTAATGTTAGAATATGTGTTGTAATGTAACAGCAGATATAAAGGCGAGGGCAAACTGTTATTGAGTTGAGTTCCTGTGTCTAAATCAATGGTCTTGAAGACAGCTGGAGTCCTATGGGGGGCCAATGGTTGTTAATATGACAAATATGACACATTGATGGAGGGCCTGTTTCTCTGTGTGCATTTCACCCTTCCTTCACTAATGGAATTAAAAGACTATTGCTAGATCCCAGCCAGCTGGACGCGGCATACAGAAAACAACTTTGACATTCACGAAGATATACGCATACAGATGCATGTATACACAAATATGCATGGGAACATTAAGGCCTTTTTGCTCTAGGCAGAAGTGTTCTCACCATTTTTCATTATTGTGCAACTATCTATAAGCAAGCCTATCTATTTGCTCAGCTCTCTGTGAGAAATGGCCTGTCATATAGATACCTTAAAGGTACCAATGCTGATCAAACTTTTATTATGTCCTTTAAAAAGGGCAAACGAAAATGTCCTTGTTGTTTATCACTGAAACATTGAAAACTTGTCAATGTGATAGAATTATAATGCATTTGTCCACTGTTCATTGTTTTATTTTACATTATGGAAGAGCCTGAAACATTAAAATCTCTTATTGATTTCTGCTTATGTATTTTACTCCACTTCAAAAAAAAACAAACAAAAAAAATAATAATAAATGTTTTAAAGAATAAAAAAAATTTACTTACTCCCAATCTTTTGAACTGTAATGTACATTGAGAAAAATTATTTGAGATGCAAACTTAATTTTACAATAAGATAATCACAATGTTGTTGGATCCTGAGATAATAAAATCTGATGATTATCATCAACCCATCTTGCTCTTTCTTCTCTACATATTCATGAGCAAAGTATTTTAAATGTATGCTAAGTTCAAAGCCTCTCTTTTTTGTTAGCTTAATGGAGCATGTTCATTAAAGTATATCCATACATCTTTAACCACTAGTTGTCTTTAACTGTCAAAATAGAGTTTAATGTAGTGGAATAAAATCAACACCTTCCACCCACTGCAACTAAGTTAGAGCTTGTTTAAAACTTTCACAAAGGCATGATCTCTCACACTAACAAACAAACACACACACACACACACACACACACACACACAAACACAAATGTGTGAGGAACTGCTGGTGTTCTTCCGATTTTTTTTTTCCACATTCACACATATTTTTGCACTTGAACATGTGCTCATGGTTTCTCTCTCCCTGTGCATTATTTATTTAACTAAGTTCAATTCACTGCATCACATTATTTTGCAGTAGTATTTATCTCAAAGCTTTTTTTAAACAGAAAATTAATTCTTAACCTCTAGTCAACAGTGACACTGGCTAAAAACTGCTCAGAGTAAAGAAGCAACCTTATAAGGAGTTTGAATCATAGAAGAGGATGAAACTGTTTTCAAGAAGGCAACCAGCAAAACACTTCACTGTTGTAGTGGCTTTACAGCCAACAATAATTCAACTCTCTCTACTAAACTTTTCGTTTGGATGTTTTATTAAACCAGTTTAAAAAACGAATAGGTTTTCATAACCTATTGTAGCACTTTAGATTTTATTTAAAGTGAAAATGCTGCTATTCAAGACTATTTTCTGGCTGAAAGTGTGTTCTTTTTTATGTGTATTTTGAGTAAATCTGTTCAATTATCTCTTCAAGCAAGTAATTATCTTGTCAAGTTTAAATCTGAAATTAATTAAAAAACCCTTCACTGAGGTTCGTTGAACTATTATGAGCAGCTTGTATCTTGGAAGGTTTCAGAGTAGCTTCTTCAGCACAGCGTGATGTGGTGACAATTGAGATCACAGTCTGTCATGGGGAGTCTTTACGTACCTATGATGATGATGACAGGCTTGTGGGAAACACACAGATGAGCAGCGAGAGCAAGCTACGAAGCAGGTGGTCCGGGGTCAGGTATGCTGGATAGGCAGACCTTTCATATCTAATGACGATCTTGGGACAAGGAAGAAAAGCAAGGATATACATTAGTAATGAGAAAGCAAAGCTGTTAGCCAATCAAACCTTCTGAAAACACTTGGAAGAAAGCCGTTACATTATATAAGTAAATGAAAACATGGAAAGGCATATTATTCAAAGAATAATACATTACTTAGTCAATCCTCTGCAGTGAATGGGTGCCGGCAGAATGAGAGTACAAACAGCTGATAAAAAAACAACAATCCACAAGTAATAACTCCAGTCCATCAATGAACATCTTGGGAAGTTAAAAGCTGTGTGTTTGTGAAACAAATGCATCATTAAGCTGTTTTGAATTAAATTACACTTCTGGTCGAAATCCAAAATCTGTATCTATAACAATTCTTTCTCCAGTGAAAAAGTCTGTGTATGTGGCCAAAATACATATTTATTTACAACAGTTTAAACAGTTGATGGATAAACAGTGCTTGATCCGTGCATTTAGACTAGACAACTTTAATAGAGAAATCAATATTATGGATAGAGGACACGTTTTAGGTTAATGATGATGGATAATGATGGATTTCTTTACTGTATCACAAAACATCATGTGAATTACATGCAGATTACTGTGATGCTTTTATTGGCTGTTTTATGTCTCATTCACTGCAGAGGATCCATCCATGTGATGTAATGCTAAATTTCTCCAGATCTGTTCCAATAAAGAAACTAATTCAACTGCATCTTAGATGGCCTGAGAATGAGTAAATTTTCAGCAAATTAGCATTTTTGGGCTGAACTATTTCTTTAAGTGCATCCAACCTGAGTGAGTGTTTCACTGCAGGGAAGGAGGAAATATATTGTACACTCTTGTCTCTTTCTTCACCCAAGAAATTATTTAAAAATGTGTTCTCGTTATCTCAAGCAAACATAATGTTACACAGCCAGAAACTTCAAGCATGATAGGAGAATATGAGTCTGTACAGTTTTCTCAATGACATCTTGGAATACTCTGGGTATGGATCCTTGCTCCACATGGATGCTTTTACATTTTCTTTGACATAATCACTAATGCAATAGACTTAGATTTAGTTTTCAGTGTATTGGTGTGCATGTAAATATACTCAGTCTTTTCTTTTACTTCTTTATCATCGGGATTCATGTGTCTGTATCATTCCTTAACACCATTTACACAGAGTTTGCATTAACCAGCCTTCTCTGTTTTGCAAATAGAATTATCTGCAAAGAATTCAATCAGCTGCCTCGATAGGGGCTTTTCAGTCAATATCGTCATGTCCAGATTTTCATGGTCACCATGCTATTACTCTGACTACTACTGAGTGTGTCATGTGGTGGAGTATACACACACTCTCAGATCTGTCTGACATTTACTCCTACAATAAATAAATAAACAAATACAAATTAATCAATTTTAAAAAATCAGTACATGTTCACAGGGGACCAGCAAAAGAAGAGAAATAACAACTGGAGTGAGTGAACAAAAAGACAGCATCATGGTTGGATGTCTAGATGAATGATTTCAGCAGGTGTTCCCTCTAAGTGCTGCACAGACAAAAATGTTACAATAACTCCACAAAAGTCTCCATTTATCTCTCTCTCTCTCTGTTTCTCTTTTACTTTCTTTCCCCCCTTTGTTTATTTGACTGCAAAAGCCAAATCCATGCTTTCTTATTTTCAATTTCCTTCCAGCTGATTGTAACTGCTTAATTAGACACCAATTCAAACACGTCTCTTTGTGTATAATTAAGATTTAGTGCCAATCCACGTGTTTACTTAAAACGTGGGTCTCATTCACTGGGTGTTGGTGCATTGTAACTTAAGCACACATATAATGCATAAACTCTGTGCACAACTGTTTTCATGATGAAATCATGTTCTTCAAAATATTAAAATGAATTTTGTTTATTTTTAAATTTATTATAAAATGTAGTTTTAACCAAAGCTGAAATGTGTGCACATCAACCTGTTATGAATGCCATCTAAGAATGTTAGTGTGCATGTAAATGGTGAAATTGTGCAGAAATTATAACTAAAAAAGACACTTTATTGTTGTGCTGAAAGATGTCTTGCTTTCTGATGAGATCAAAGATAACAGAAAATGTCAAAAGTCTTGAAGATTAAGTTCTTCACCTGTGCATGCAAAAAAGATAATGTGCTATTATATCTGCATGAAAGATTAAGAGACGGCACAGACTCAACTTGTCATAAAATAGGAAACAAAATGAATTAAATCCCAGAATGGCATCAAAAAAGATTTAACACAGGTATTTACTAATTTACTGAGACATTTACCAGCAGTCTTTCTTTTTTTAAATAGATAAAATATTCAAGATAAAGCACTAACATATCATGCTAAAGAAACGGTTTTATAAACTTTGTGTTTTAACTATGATGATTTCCATGAGGTTGGAAAACAAAGAGAGAAAGAGAAACATAAAAATAAACAAAGAATCTTAGCAACCAAATATTATCTCTAAAAACGAGTCATAAATGTGTATGTTTATCTTAAAAGTTCTTGTCTCGTAGAGCTTGATTGACCTCTGCAGTCTTCATCATAATGTTCACATTTACATTTACGTTTGTAAAAGATCTAATATTGAATTATGTATATTTGGCTTTCTATATTTGCCTGCATTTAAAAGATAGCTCTAAAACTCATGAGAAACCCCAGATCCTCCTTGACATGTTATGTTAATCAATAGACTAAGCAGGGCTGATTTGTTTAGATTTTACTTTGGCGAGCCGGTTTTGGTGGATGATGGGATGCAATAAACACTTTCAAAGGCTCCTTCACATGAAGGACTGGATCGATTGCATCCAAACCTGAGCTAAAACAAGAAACATGAGTGTTGAAGTGCAACAGAGAAGCTCTTACTGAAATTAATCAGTGAGACTTCAAATAAGAATTTCAGGATGGAAAATTAGGATGCTGCTTGCTTTTGGATTTTGTTAGTGTTTGGCAGATGGTGGCAATGTGTGTCTGTATGGAGCTAATAATATGACAAAATGATTTGAATTTGAATTGTGTAAATTTGAATTATTTGCAAGTGAAATCTAACAAAATTGAATTTTAGGTGGTAGTTTAAATAGTTCTGAATTTGATTTTTTAAAAACGAATATTGAACATTTGAAATTTAACAAATTGAAATGTTTTTAAGGCTGAATTTTATAGACATGTATCTTCAAACAGCTAGTTTTTTGTTCTGAATTCTTATACTGCAAATATTCAGTTTTAAAAAATTCAGATTCAAGTTTTCAAGATGAAGAAATTTTGGAACTTCAAATTCAGTTTTCTTAAATTCAATGTCAAAAATTCAAACTCAAAAATTCAGATCTTACAGAAAGTAGGTCACTGGTCATCCACAGGGAAGAGTAGATGATCTCAGAAAAGTCAAACAGAGCATTTTGGCCAATTGGGGACTGCGGAGGTAAGTGATTCTTAAACATAAATTATATTGTGTTTATATGTTAGGTTAGCGTTCTCAGCACATGAGACATTTGTCTAAGCGGTCTCTGTTGTTTGTTTTAAAGTATATTTAGTGTAAAATTGATTAGAATGCCACCGTGTCTACTAGGCCTAATGCTGCGTTCCAGGCAGGTTTTTGAGCCCGTAAGTCATTTTAAACCACAACTCTTGACTTTATAGCGTTCCAAACTTCCTGTCAAACTTGCCAAACTTCCTGAGCGCAAGCAATTGTAGCTAGATTATAAATTTTATTGCAATGTTATATTGTCCTAAAATTATTTTTTTAACGTGCACCACTTGCGTAAACACTGCATCCATAGGCAATATTATCCGTAGAGGCTGCCATTGTTGTTTCGCAGGCTATGTGACGTCAGAGTTCGTAACTCGGAGTACATCTATCTAGTACGAGTTCACGGGTGGGAGGTCACGGGTTTGACTGCTGTTCCAGTGCAGTTTCACGGGTAGAAGGTTGGAAAAACACGGGTTACGGGTTGCCTGGAACGCGGCATAAGTTACACAGACAGGGCGCGACGCAACACAGTGCTTGAAGCGACTGTTGCAAAGAGCTGGGACTAGGTCAAAAAACTGTTCCCGGAGTTTACATGAATATTCATTAGTTCCCTAATCAGTGCACGCTCCTCAAATCGCTACGTGGATTATTTTGAACAGGTAACAAAGTGTCAATGTTAAGCACTGAAGCATTGTAACACTGTCAAAACAATGCAATTTGTGTGATATTAATCGTCTGTAAGCTGATTTGGTTGATTGATTGCAGGCACACAGAAAAACAATAAGTGAATAACCTGCTAACCTTGGGATATATAGTTTCTTAATCATATTTTTTTATGTGTTTATGCTTTTTATACATTTCATTTGTGGGGCATTAATTGCTGTTTGAATAGTATGATTAGCTAAGTTAGGCTACTGGTGACTGTTACTGCAGTGTATTCACGACAATGCTTGAAACAAACATATATGCCGCCTAATAAATATAGCTATAGGCTAGCTATCCGATGTCCTTTATAAAAAGTTTAGTTTGTATAGCCAGTGTTTCTGTTACCTAAATAAGTCCCATACATAGGCTACTGAAAACAATTTTCTTGCAGTGAAAATGTTAATATTGTAATCAATCTAATTTGTAATTGGTTATATAAAACGGTGCATAAAATCCTTAGTGTTCTGATGCAGTCTTCTTGGACGTCAGCAGCTACTCCTAAAATATTATTTTTACATTTGGATAAGAAATCATGTGTCTCATCATCACCAATGTTATAATATGGCTTTGATTTGCTTTTGTAATGTTTCCACATATATTGATCATCATGTAAAGTCACTGTCTGTTTCAGACTGGATGAGAGAGCTGAAGTCACTGGTAAAGTAGATGATCATTGTATGAACTGGACATACATGGAGGCTGTTCTCATCGAGAGACAATAAATATCTCAGACACTCACCTAATTTTGCATTGCTTCAATCCATGCATACTTTCACACAACTTTCCTTGTCTTTTCAATTTAAAGCAATTACTTCTGTACTTGTCATAATAACATTTAATGAATGTAATATTGGAGTATAATTTTAAACAGTAAACATATTTAAAGATAACATGTTATTTGTTAACCTGCATGCCATGTTACTATTAATACACATCAGAGAACTGTCAACATTAAAGAATGTTGTAATTATTGAAATATTAACTAGGGCTGCTCCGATCACGATCGGCCGATTGTTATGCGCATCTCGTCAGTAAAGCCGGTTCTCTAATCAGCGGTAAATTCCCTCATGTGCGTGATTTCACATAGAGCAGCTGTTACTACACAGAGCCATTGTTAACTGAGAAGCTGCGCAAATCCACGTTCATTTTCAGCGTTTATTTGCAAATAATTACAATTTACACAATTCAAATTCAAATCATTTTGTCATAATATTAGCTCCATATGTCTGTGATCCCCAAAAGGTTTAGCGTGCCTCCTCACAGCGTCCCTGCCATCCATCAGTATTTGTATGCTCTTGGCTCCCGCAAAGCACTTTCTGAGCTATCATTCAAAGCAGGAGAGGGACTGGGTGACCCCTTCGTCAGCACCTTTCACCCCATTAGCGAAAGCCCAGCATACACCTTTGATTTAGTGCATCTTGCCAGTGATTCTCTAATGAATTCCTCTCTAACCCTTACATGCAATAGCTGTTAGAATTACATAATTGCTCTCACTATGAGGACATTAATTATTAAAATAACCCTAAAATTTAAAGGACATGAGATAACTATAGTAATTATTTGCAGAGCACTCACTGAATAAGCCCACAATAGAACATATATCAAACTGCAGTGCAAGGATCAGACTTAGAGGTTTAAAATAATCCAGTTAATAATGTAAACATTAATGCATAATGTGACAAACTCATGTCTACTTTGTCAAAAAGTCAACAAAAAGTCTGATTTTTTTTTTGACACTAATGTGTATAAAGTTTGGAAGGACTGTTGTAAGGTGAATTAAATAAATAGAAAAAAAAAAGGAGAATGGCAGCTATTTGGGGACAAAATGAAAAGTGAAGTGATTGCATTCATGTGGAGAAATGTCTCGAATTTGGCTGCAATGTTTTCACATTAATAACCGGACACACAGTATGAATTCATAATGAGATTAGTGGCAAAGGGAGAATACGAGATTAAGAGAAGTGTGTCTGGGCAGAAAGGAAATATCTTGTAGACCAACTCAGCCTTATATGCATTGAAAAGATACATAAAATGAAATGGAAAAGGCTAAGAAATAGAGAGTGCACATGTGCTTATATGTGTCTGCATGTGTCATTCCGTCCCAAAAAGCACAACCCATCCCATCAACCTACCCCTTCATAGGTCAAGAATGAAGAGATTGTGCAGAGAGATCTTCCCTCAACCTGGATTTCTATTACCTAAAACTGAATGCAATTTCCTTTGAATAAAGTAGAAATAAGAGCAAGATGAGAGCTGAACGAACCTGAATTACTGCCCACCCAAAACTTACAAAAGCCGACTGAAATAACTGACCATTGTGGTGAAGCATTTCTATGATTTTTCAAAGGTTTTCGCACAGTAAATCACAGTCATTCAAAAAACACTATAAAAATAAAATCTATCAACAAGTATCTTTCATATAAAAAATAAAGCTATAGCTATTATATGTCATAACATTAATGATAAAAAAATAATAATAGAATGTTCTTGTTCTACTCTAACAAGGTTTATTAAAAGTAAACTATTAGACCTTTTATTTAATGCAACTCTCTAGTCCTGAAGAAGACATAAGTAGATTATTGAAATAAGTATAAATATTGGCCTTTTGAATTAAAAAAATAGTTATGGATGGTAAAACAGTGCCAATATTGAGTTTTGAATAAAATAGTTAAAATGATAAACAGTAGTAATACAGTAGAAAACAGTACAAATATTTTTTTTTTTAAATCATCAGCTTCTTTGTCTTCATATAGAACACTTTGAACAAACTATTTTCAGTATTAAACTTTACTGAAGTTGTGTACATTTTTAGAGAAATATTTTTCAAATGTAAATTAGAAACTGGAAGATGCAACATCTTTCATTTGTTTCAATGCTTCAGCTCAGCATGGTCCAATAATATCAGGCCTGAGACGATCAAAGTGTCTGATATAAACTGCATCCTGCTGATTGGTGGGGACACAAGGGGCACAATGATATTTCTTTCTCTCAGACTCCCCCTTAATTAACTCTGCACACAGCAGAAGAACCTGCTGAAATCAAGATGTACCCCTCACCTGAGAAGAAAATCACTGATGAGAAACCTTCAGAGCTTTTGCAATGAATAGGCTGTGTTGTGTTTTTTATCACAGTAATGATTGTGACAAAGTCATGCAGATCAAACTTAACATAATTAAAATTTGTCAGATGAGACTATAATGAATAATAAAAAAAAATGGCAGTAAATGCTTTACTTAGATGAATAAAGCCTGTACACCACACATTTCATTTAGGTATATGTATTTATATAGCTTGTAAAACAACTGTAGTCTACACGATCCTAATTTATTAAAAGTAATTCAGCCCAGCCTATCCTTCCTATTTAGTGTTTTTTTTTTCTCAGAAACTCTTCAGGGAAAAAGAGCACAAACTAGCAGAGCAGGAAATTACTGTTTAGGAAATTACTGAAGCCAGAATAAAGAAACAACAATATAGTAATTATGTATTATGTAAGTAATATATGTTTTAGAATGTTCATTCATATTTTCAAGCTTACTGTCCGCAACTTTACAGAAACAGAACTGTGTGTCTGTGTTTTTAAATAACTGGCACTGTGCTAAACAGGGAATATTAAGATATTTACAGCAGGTTAAACCCTGGATATCAAAATATTTCATTGTATTAAGACTTCAAATACTAAAATACATCAAAAACCAAATTCAAGGCCATCTCGCTTTCTTCCTAGACTAACTGAAGGCAGCGCCAGAAGAGGACGATGCCAGTCATTAACAGTTCTGAAATGTCCATGCCTTTTTCACCTTTAAGCAGAGGATTACTGCACAAGAATGGTGAGGGAAAAAAATCCTGCCTGCTTCATATTCTCCTCCTACCTGCTGTGACTGCCTTTACATTTGTTTCTGAGACTACATTTTGCATTTGTACATTTTTACATTTTAGCACTACGAAAAACCTTGTTAGCCTTGATTCTACCTGTAACTCTTTTGTGGTCTCATCCTCAGTTCCTGCATTAATAGATTAGCAGTGTTTATCCTTAGAGATTTTCTGTGGCAACATATGCAGTATAATGAATGCCAATCACAAGGCTGACCAGAGGTCACCACCAGCTGACTCAGAAAGGAAAGACCTTCAGGCTCCTTCCCTCCTCGATGTATAAAATCAATATGTATCTTTATCTGCAGGACTGCAGGAGTTGGGTCTCTGTGGTGTGAAGCGGTGTTGCGACCAAAGTCAATGCTAGCAGGCTCATACTTTGCTTCAGTACACATCAGTTGATTTTACAGCTAAAATAAGCTCTTTAAGCAACTATAAGCTTACAGGAAAGAGCTATGTATGAGATTATATTGTTCTATGCAAAGGAAGGAAGAAGGAAATTGGAAGAAAACAAGAGACAGAGAGGCTAAATGTAAACAAAAAAAAAACAAGGAAAGAAAAGCCAAATCAGCATTAATTCACAAAGTGGATCTGGTTATGTTTATTTATTGTGGTCAGTGGTACCCATATAGCTGTTTTATCTGCAAACTCATTCACAATAAATACCACCAGCAAGCCTTATTGACATTCAACGTGGGTAAATGCCATACTTAATGATATACATTGGCCATGTGCACACTTGTTCCCTCTCTTGCCTATTTGGTTTTCCCATTTTGGAGGGAGAAATTCTCTTGATGGTTCAACTGAATTCTCCAGTAGTCGATTTAAAATATATCACAGTAATCACACTGCAGGTATTTGCCTCTTATCCAGGCAGGTTACCAATGCAGACCTCAAGGTGCAATATAGTAGATAAACCTCTTTTATCTACTCTGCTGTTAAATAGAGGTAAATGGAGGATTTTTGCTTTTTTTCCAGGACTCCAATCCAATAAAAATATTTATTTTTTAAATTCTATTACATATATCTCACCATAACACAGCTGTCATTTTCAATTGATTCCTTGTGGTCACTTCTATAACACCAATGGCCATCATCAATTTATTGATGAATAAAGTCCAAAATTATGTGAACTTTTAACAAGATTCAGAATAGAATAGAATATAGGGTAAGATGAGATAAGATGCCCCCTCCCATCAACTTAATTTTTTGTCTCTTGACCATAGGCGGCACAAAATCTAATCTCAACACTTTTGATAAATGGCATGCTATTTTTAATTTTGCCATTTCATCTAAATGTCAGCATTAATCAGTCGAAACAGTTTTGAGGTTAATTGATCTAATTTTGTGTCTCTGGAAAACAGTGATCTATGACATTGTATTATGCTGTATCCTAAAAAATTTTTGTGTCCATTTGTTTATGAATGAATTGTGGACACATTTTTACATTTATTGAGTAAAAATGATTTTTATTTTAACAAACAAGCAAGCAATAAATAAATAAGACCCAGAGTTGGCAAAGGTGGTCCTGGTCCCAAGTGTTACTAGTGTTATTTCTAAATTTAATATTCTACTTATTGTAAGTAATGTTTTTTTTTTCATTAAAACTTATAGGCTATTTATATAAAAACATTTACATAAAAGTTTGCATGCACAGTGTTGCTATAACACATCTTCAATTAAAAATGGCCATTAAATATGTTAATATCCATATGCCTGTATTTAGGCTAGAATGAATTAACCTTTTAAATGAATAGTGATGTTTTCAGTAAAGTAACTGGATGACCTTCAGGAACGGACTGTCAGATGGTAAACCTAAGCAAAGGTGTTTTTATTTATTCATTTTATTTATTTTTTATTGTGTGAGTTGTCACCAGGGGGGCAGGGTTTCATATTTTATTGAAGCACCCCTGGGCGCCGCCATTGGCTAGCGGACCCCCTTTACATCTGAGGCGTTTAAAGACTCCATTTGTCCATTAATTATTTCTAATGAAACACGAAAATGCATAAAAGGCTCCATTACTTTGTATCTTACGTTATGGTCCCGTAGAAGCAGTTTTTGTAAAAAAAAAAAAAATATTCAGTTAATCACTATGAATAATGGACAGAATGGACAGAAACAACTTTACTGCCATCTAGCGGACAATGAGAAATCCGTTGAGATGGTCCTCACTGGAGAACACAAGATCCAGGAGGCGTTGTTTAATCTAGATCCAACTCCTCCCACTTTACGTACTAAACCTACTCGTCTCCACCCCCTGATCCCTAAAACCATATTTGATGCCTATGCCTAAAACCTATTCCTAAGTTTGAGTGGATATTAATTAAAGAAAACAAATAAATTAATAAATGCAATCAAATAAAATATGTATTGTCCATTGTTGTTGGAATAAAATGATTACGCCAAATCTGACGTTTACGTCTGTACGTATGACATCACTGCACCGATGACGCGTGTAACCGTTCGGGAATCGAGATCGGCGGTTGGCTGGCGGAAGACAGCTGATCTGTGACTGGAGTGTGCATGGTAGGAAGTGGAGTAGAATCCGGTAGCGATCCGGAAATGGAGGATGAAAATTTTGGCGCGGAAGGTGGAGATAGTGAATGGAGTACAGTAGGAAATCGGAAAAGGAAGAAAAATAGAAGAAATGAATCGGAAACTGAAAGTGAGAATGGATTACACGTGACAAGGGGAAGGAAAGAAGAGTTTAAGGTATTGTTGAAATTAGATGCTGGATCTTTCAGTGTCATTAATCCACTGAAATTATCTAAAGTGATTAAGGAAAAAATAGGACTGGTTGAAAGTGTGAAGAAGTTGAGGGATGGTAGATTGATTATATATTGTAAGGACAGTAGACAACAGAAAAAGGCTCTAGAAATTAAAACGATCATGGGACAGGGTGTGAATTGTTCAGTTCAAGAAGAAAAGAAATGGGTTAAAGGAGTAATTACAGGGATCCCTACTGATGTAACAGAGGAAAAGATTAAGAAAGGTCTTACGGGAGGCGCAGTAATTGGTGTGAAAAGACTTAAATGTAATAGAAACAATGAAAGGGGAGATAGTCTATCAGTGATGATTCAGTTTGATGAGGATAAGCTGCCAAGTAAAGTCTTTTTAGGATTTATGAGTTTCTCGGTTAGGCTTTACGTACCCCCTCCACTAAGATGCTACAAATGCCAAAAGTTTGGACATGTAGCGGCTGTATGCAGAGGTAAACAAAGGTGTGCGAGATGCGGTGGAGAGCATGAATATGGCAAATGCGAGCAAGGAGTTGATCCCAAGTGTTGTAATTGCGGAGGGGAGCATAGTGCGGGGTATGGAGGATGTGAGGTGAGGAAAAATGCAGCTCAAGTGCAAAATGTAAGAATAAAGGAAGGATTGTCATATTCGGAGGCGGTGAAGAAAGTAGGAAATACTTTGGAATCAGGGGATAAAGGTAAAGGAATTCCTCAACAAAAGATGGAAACGGCTCAGGGAAAAACTAAAGAGAGCTTTGGGATTAAGAATAATGTGGCATTTGTAACCTTTATAGCTGAAGTGGTGAATTGTTCTGCGCAAACAGAAAGCCGGACTGAAAGAATCAGAATAATAATAAAAGCAGCTGAAAAATATCTAGAGATTGAGGGGATTTCTGTGGAAATGATTAATGAAAAATTAAAGATGCAGTTAACAAATACGCAAGCAGGATGTGGTGGTTCATAATGGTGCTTTTAATATTCCAGTGGAATGCGAGAAGCTTAATTGCTAATGGACAAGAGTTTAAAAAATTCATCTCTGATCTGGATAAAAGACCAGATATTATATGTATACAGGAGACATGGTTTAAACCTCAGTTAAATTTTGTTTTGCAAGGGTATCAACTAATTAGGAAAGATAGGAAAAACTGTAATGGAGGTGGGGTAGCAATATTTATAAAACAAGGGGTGGGATACAGGAATGTAGAAGTGAGTGAGGATCAAGAGGCGTTGATGATGGAAGTATGGGAAGGGAATCAAAGTATAAAAATAATTAATTTTTATAATCCATGTGAAAAGCTATGTAAGAATGCAGTGGAAAAAATAAGAGGTAATACTAGTCAGAAGGTAGTATGGTGTGGTGATTTTAACGCACATAATACATTATGGGGGAGTGTTAAATCAGATTATAATGGGTTAATAGTGGAAGAAATGCTAGATTGGGGACGGTTAGTATGTATTAATAATGGAAGTATAACAAGAATAGATGTGAGTAATGGGCGTAATTCAGCATTAGATATTACTCTGGTTTCAGAAGATCTAGCTAGAAAATGTGAATGGAGTGTAAGCAAGCAAAGTTCAATGGGAAGTGATCACTATCCAATATGGTGTCAAATTGGTGTGGATATTGTACAAACTGTGGTGGAGAGAATGCCAAGATGGAAATTTAAGGGAGCTAATTGGGAGCTTTTTAAAGAACTGTGTAATAACAATATGAACGAAATGGGAGAAATTGAAGAAATAGAAGAGTTAAGTATGAAAGTAATTAAAGTGTTAAGAAATACGGCAGAGGAAGTAATAGGAAAAACGAAAACTATAAGTAGAAGAAAAGCAGTCCCGTGGTGGAATGAAAAATGTAGTAAGGCAGTGAGGGAAAGAAATAAAGCAATGAAGAAAGCCAGAAAATCTGTATTGTTTACTGATTACATTATTTTTAAGAGAGCTCAGGCTATGGTTAGGAGAGAAATAAGAATAGCAAAAAGAATGTTCTGGAGAGAATATTGCAATAGAATAGGGGAAGACATTGAAATAAATGAAGTTTGGAACATGATTAGGAAGATGGGAGGGATTCAGAGAAATATTAATATTCCAGTTTTAGTAGGACATGGGAAAATAGCGATAAAAGATAGTGATAAAGCAGAGATGTTAGTGGAAGCATTTGTAAAGGTGCATAGTAATGATAATATTACAGATAATATGAAGAAGTATAGGGAACAGAAAGTGAAAGAGAATGAGCATATATATGAAAAGAAGATTCCGTCAGGAAGTAGGTTAGACTCAACATTTACTTTATATGAGTTAAAGAGAGCACTTGTAGGGGTTAAACATACTTCCCCAGGAAAGGATGAAATCTGTTATGAGATGATTAAGCAATTGTCAGATGGATCATTGAATATAATTTTAAGACTTTTTAATAAAATTTGGGATTCAGGGAAGATTCCTGTGAGTTGGAAACATGGAGTAATAGTGCCAATCGCTAAACCTGGAAAAGACCATTCCCAGCCAGTTAGTTATAGACCAATTGCATTGACATCCAATTTATGCAAACTTATGGAACGGATGGTTATGAATAGGTTGACGTATGAAATGGAGAGTAAAGGTATGCTGTCAGCATGTCAAAGCGGATTTAGAAAAGGGCGAAATACGATGGATTCAATTCTGAGTTTGGAGGCGGAAATTCGAAAAGCTCAAGTTAATAAAGAAATGTTGGTGGGAGTCTTTTTCGATGTTGAAAAGGCTTATGATATGTTGTGGAAAGAAGGGCTGTTAATGAAATTGGAAAGTTTGGGAATTGAGGGAAAAATGTATAACTGGATTTCAAGTTTTTTGTTTGGAAGAACGATTCAAGTTAGAGTAGGGTCTGCATATTCTAGGATTCTCTCAATTGAGAATGGAACTCCCCAGGGAAGTGTGAGCAGCCCTATTCTTTTCAACTTAATGATTAGTGATATATTTAGAAATATTGAGACTGGAATAGGAAGATCATTGTATGCAGACGACGGGGCATTGTGGAAAAGGGGGCGTAATAGGCTGCTTGTAGAGAATAAAATGCAAAAAGCAGTGAAGGAGGTGGAGAAATGGTCAAATAGTTGGGGTTTTCGATTTTCTGTGGTAAAAACACAAGTAATTTGTTTTTCAAATAAGAAAAATAATCCTATGTTAAATATTAAAATGTATGGTAATCAGCTGGAACAAGTCAATGTAGTGAGATTTCTGGGTATGTGGATGGATTATAAATTAAACTTTGGAGTTCATATTCAGAAATTGATAGAAAAGTGTAAAAAAGGAATAAATGTCTTAAGATGCTTGTCAGGTGCGGACTGGGGAGCAAGTTGCCAGTCACTGAAAAGAATTTATTATGCAGTGATCAGGTCAAATATAGACTATGGAAGTATGGTATATAGTTCTGCGAATAAAACTTTACTTAAAAAAATACAAGTAATACAAAATCAGGCATTGCGAATTTGTTGTGGAGCATTTAGATCTTCTCCGGTAGTATCATTACAAGTTGAATTAGGAGAATTATCATTGGAACAACGCAGACTTCAATTGAGGATGAGATACTGGTCTGGTGTGTGTGGACATCTGGAAAGTCATCCAGTAAAAATACTTTTGAAGGAATGTTGGGAGTATGAATACAAAGAAATAGAAAGCTTTGGTTGGGTAGTAGGGAAGGAGGCAAATAGCTTGGGATTGAAAGAATATTTAATAGCCCCTTCTGTTCCTATACCAGCAATTCCCCCTTGGATGTATCCTATGCCATTAATTGACTTACAAATACATAAAGAAATAAATAATCAAATAAGCATACCAACTAAGTTAGTAGTTGAACAGTATGTAAATCGAGAATATTATTCAGTATTACAGGTATTTACAGATGGGTCAAAGGATCCAGAGTCTTGTAGAACAGCAGCAGCAGTATTCATTCCTACATTTAATATAAAAATTGCAAAAAGAGTATCGGATCATGTGTCAGTATTTACTACTGAATTACTAGCTATCATATTAGCAATACAGTGGATTGAAGAAGTGCAACCATCAAGAATTGTGATATGTACGGATTCAATGGCTGCTCTCACTAGTCTTATGAGTGGAAAATCGGAATCTCGACAAGATTTAATATTTGAAGTTTTGCAAGGTTTATTTAGAGCAAGGCAGTTAGGGGTATTGGTATTCTTCCTCTGGGTGCCAGCACATGTGGGTGTGGATGGTAATGAGGAGGTAGATAAGTTGGCAAAGAAAGCATTAAAGCATCCACAAATAGAAATTAAGGTATCATTAAGTAAATCAGAAATCAAGAGGTTAATAGCAATTGAAATTAGTAAAAAATGGCAAAAGATATGGAATAATGACTCTAAAGGAAGACATCTTTATCAAATTCAGGAACGGGTTGGAAATGAGAGGAAAAGATATGGAAATAGGAAAAAAGATGTCATTATTACAAGGTTAAGAATTGGTCACACTGCATTAAATTATAGTCTTTATAAAATAGGGAAGCATGATACAGGAAAATGTGACAATTGCGGGGAGTTAGAAACAGTGCAGCATATTCTTTTAGAATGTGCTGCATATGAAAGGGAGAGACAACAGTTAAGTCAAGAGTTAGGAAGGATGGGAGTTGATACAATTTCAATTAAAGTATTACTAGGAAATGGAATAAGACAATCAAGAATTCATGAATTATTATTTAAATATCTAAATAAAACAGGAATAGTAAATAGAATTTAATTTTTTTTTTTTTTTTTTTTTTTTTTTTTTTTTTTTAAATTTTTTTTTTTTTTTTTTTTTTTTTTTTTTTTTTTTTTTTTTTTTTTTTTTTTTTTTTTTTTCTCTCTCTTCCAAAGCCAAGTACACTCCACACTCCAGATCAGTAGGTGGCGGAAATGCACCATTTATGTTGGTCTGCCAAACCGCCATTAAACACTAGTAGTAGTAGTAGTAGTGTAACCGTTCGGCGCTATTTTTCAAATGGTTGTCTTAACAGACGGAATTAGAGAAAGTTTGGATCAGTGTTACTACTTAAAAATCATCAGATAATCGCAGGTAACTTGAACACTTGTTTTTTGTACTTTATCTGAGGAACGTTTACAATACCACCGTTTATAATTTTAATCTCGGTCGTTTTCAGAAGCGTGCTAAGCGCTAACGTTAGCTAGCAAAGGTTCAAATAACGCTTTGTTGAATCTTAAAACGGAAGCGTTTGCATGTATAAATTCGCTTTAGGTTTATAAACGTATGACTTTATATAACATTTTTATTGCGGATATGTTTATTGTCTATTGGTTTTTATCTGAAGCAGCTAGATAAACGTTCATTTAATTTGTTTACGTAGCGAGGTCCCCGGAATTCACTAGCTAACGGTAACGTTACTGTTAAGCAGACTGTAAATTACTTTGTGAAAACGCTACATAATGGTGTATGCATATATAACAAGCTAATATTGTTCCATAGTTTCGTTATGAGCGCATTCAGTACCCCAACATCCCGGCCACGACAGTGGTCCTCGCCGGCATTAGGACACAAAGCCGCGCTGTCGGCCACCAGCACACCTCTACTGGATAACATCCAGGGAAACGATGATGAACAGGAGAGACGTCAAAGACGCAGATCCAGGGTCATCGACCTTCACGGGGTGACCGACTCCTCCATTAACGAGGCTGGTAGCCACAGGTAGGTTAGAACCCTGGTGTTCAGCTGCAACATTATTATATGCAGACTCAGAGTAAGTTACAAACTAGTTTTTTTCTTTACCATAGTACTGCAGGCACACCTGCTGCTTTCCCTAAGCTGTCATCTGCACAGATATCGGAGCATTATTCTACCTGCATCAAGCTTTCCACTGAAAATGTGAGTTGATATTTATGTATTCCATACTTTACTGGTTTCCTGCTTTCTTAAATGCAATAGTGCTACTATTGGTTGCCTTGTTTGTTTTTTTACAGAAAATCACCACAAAGAATGCATTTGGCCTACACCTCATTGATTACATGGCAGACATACTCCAACAGAAAGATTCAGAGCTCAACTTCAAGGTAGAAACTCGTTGAATTTGATTTGAGCACCAGTTTACATGCATTATTGGAAACCATATCGCAACCGTGTTGGTGGGTTGATCCAGGTAGCAGCAGGGACCCTGGATGCCAGCACAAAAATCTATGCGGTGAGGGTGGATGCAGTTCATGCGGATGCTTACAGAGTCCTAGGAGGCTTGGGATCTGAGACCAAACCAAAAGAGAGTGAGTATTTGTTTTAAGTCATGGGTCTGCTTGAATATTACGAGAACATAGATAAGATAACAAGATTATTTTTGCTGAATGTTGGATTGGTCGGAGAGGTTAATGTGGTTGTTGTCTTCCTGGTGGATGAACGTGTCATACTCTGTTCAGGGTTCATGCACAGAATTAATAAATTCTCATCTCATTCCAGGTCAAGATGGTGAAGAGGAGGAGGTAGCTGAGGACGGTCAGGGACCGCAAGTGGCTGCTAAACAGATTAAGAAAAGACCTCCGAAGAAGACAGTGGAGCAGAACCTCAGTAACCTCAATCTCTCTGAATCAGAGATGAAGTGTGAGGTGAATAATATGACTAAAGTCAAGACAAGTCAAAGTTATTTGTATGGCACTTTTCACAATACACATAGTTTCAAAGTAGCGTTATAGAAATCCATACTGTTAAAGGGATAGTTCACGCAAAAAAAACATTACTAATTACTCCTCATGTCGTTCTAAACCCATAAGACCTTTGCTCATCTTCGGAAAACAAATTAAGATATTTTTGATGAAATCTGAGAGCTCTCAGACCATGCATAGACGGCAATACATTTGAAATGTTCCCGAAGTTTGAGTGAAAATCCCTAGCATTTTTGAAGGTGACATAAACTATGAAGATCTTAAACATTCTTTTGCACAGGTGGACCCCATGTTCCAGCGCATGGCTGCTTCCTTTGATGAGAACAGTACAGCAGGAGTGTTCCTCTCTGTGCTGTTCAGTGAAGACAGTCGCTGTGAGCTTCGTTTCCCTTCACATATGACCTTGCTGAAGTCACAGCTGCTTCCTGTGCAGGTGACCCATCAGCATGTTCCTGCCTCACCATTTATAGGTAAACTGGCTTTGCACATCACACACTGTTCAAAGTCTTGGGACAGTTTACTCTTGAATTTACCAAGTAATATTCTGTATTCCTAGCCTAAATGTTTCTGCATGTGTTGTGAGGTGTAACAACCACAGAGATGTTTGACAGCAGGAGCTTTTTAATTGTTCCAGGTCATTTAAAGACACTAGAGGACAGACCAATTTGTCCATCCTTAGAAGATTTTTCCTTTACTCGATGGACCCCTGAACAGGTGAGACAGTTTTGAATCTTTTTTTTTTCTTGGATACTTTTTCTTTTCTAAAATTCTTTGATGAAATGCAAAAGAATAGCATTTAAAAAAATCTTTTGTAACACTATTGATGTCTTTACTGTCACTTTTGATCAAATAAATGCATCCTTGCTGGAAAAACACACATTTTTTAAATGTATGTGATTCTCTCATTCTTATTGTCAATATAGACCACAAACCTCAACCAGCTTCTTGAGAAAATGAAGCAGGGAGAGCACGCATTCGATGTCAATGCAGACATTGAGCCAGATGAGGACGTGGCTCCAGACTTTGGGGATAATTTTGATGCAGATATAGATGTGGATGAGGGCAGACAGGGAGACTGTGAGGAGTTTAAGGAACACAGAGAGGCTTGTTCAAAGAGTCCTCAGAAAGGAAGGTTAGTGCTTACAAAATGTATTGCACAAAATGTTTGATAATTGTTGTATTGCAAACGGACTGTTTCACACTATTCACAATGAGTGAATAGTTACAGTTTGATATTGTGCATTTTCACTTATTTAGACATCAAACCTAAGCTCAACCTTATCATAGTTGCTACATTTCATGTTGTATTTTAAGTCTCTGTCTTTTCAGATTAACCCACTTAATTTGCTTCAAAATGTCTTCTGTGCTGTTTTATTATGCCTATTCACTGTGAGGTGTATTTGTGTTATCAACAGAGGCGTTATTCCTATTGGCGAGGTGGATATTGCCACCATGTGTCTGCAGTTGTCTGATCAGCCCAGAGAGTACTCGTACTTCAGTCCCAGGACCATGGCTACCTGGGTCGGACCTGGCTACTGGCTTTTCAAACCTGGACATAAGCGTAAGTCATAGATTAACCTAGAAGAGTTACAGTTAGCTACAAATAATACAGAATGGATTTGATCACTTTCTTAATTTCTTGCTTTCTTTGTGCCATTTTTCACTCAATTTCTAATTTATTCTGTCTAGAGGATCACAAACCAGACAAAGAACCTCGGAAACGAGCACCAAAAAATCCTCTCGTAATTGACTTTAAGGGAGATATCAACTTTCATAATTACTTTAAGACAACTAGAGTAAGTTTGTATTTGCTAATTCTCATATTGTGTCTTTTAATGACTACCAAAATAAACAAAAGTTTCATAAGCAATTCATACTATGCATTTTAATCCCTCCAGCAAAAGCTTGTAAATATAAGCAGCAGATTACTTGGTGACAAAATGACAATGATATGCTTATTTCCAGGCAGCAACCACTATTAGTAAATCAGCTTTAAACACCAGCAATAAGAAAACCACACTTCCAGCAGACTTCCAGTATCCACCCAGTAACCTGTCACAGCTCAGCCTCAAACCCTCCAACACAGTAAGTGCTTGAATGTTTATTCCTGTCTGCATTACTGTGTACCCTACTAAATAGTGGTTGTGGCACATCTAAAACAACATTAGAAGAACGCTATTGACTGCCAGATTAGTTTATTTTGTTCATTTTATAAATATGAGTGATTATTTTTTCACTCCAGCTCAGCGCAGAAGGAAAGAAAAGATTATCAGGAGAGCTGGGAGAGGACATAGGAGAGTATGATTACAACAACGCTAATGACACAGCCAACTTCTGTCCTGGGCTTCAGGTAAAACACACTACTGTTAAATGTCATAGGTATTCATGCAGATGGTCTGTTAAATGCTTCGTGGTTTCTGTTAATAGGAAGGGGACAGTGAGGATGCTGAAGGCTTTGGAGGATCCGATGACTCCCAAACAGACAGACCAACCCTTTTCTCTCTGGACACAGATGACATCTCTACATACGGAGAGGACTGTCTCGTCCCTGAGCCTCACAAGGTAAGATGCGAGTAGAAATGGTGGGTTACTTCACTACACTACGTTACTTGCTTTTATTTCAAATGTTTTGGATAGATAACTCATGAATTAAGGCTGATATATACTTCTGCATCAGACATACGACATAGCCTCAAAGCCGTAGGCTGTCTCAGTTTTCATTTATACTTCTGTGTCATTGTCCTCGTCAATGTGCAGTACACACGCAAACCGCTAGACTGCAGTGTCCACGGGCATGTTGCTTGTGTAACCCACAGTACCACCGCAATAGCCGAAGAAGAAGCAGCTTCTCTGAGAAGCATCGGACGTGACTGCAGCAAATAAATATCAGATCTTTTTTTTTTTTTAAACTACAAAAAAAAAGACAGCAACAGAACAGTAGATGGAATTCTTCCAATCTCCACAAGGACTTGTACCATGGCAGAACAACAGTTTGTGGCAGACAACAAAGTGATGTGATGCTGTTTTATAATAAATAATACACTTGTTCTTTCTTTGTTTTATTTTGAATAAGATTTAACATTAAAATATTTCAAAGGGCAAAAAACACACAAAACTCAAATGCGGAGGGAGGGGTACTAGCAGACCAATCACAGCCCTTGCGGTCCGCGTAGATTTGACCCACTGCAATTTGGAGAGGTGCAAGTCGGGCTATGCCGTAGCCTGCACATACTATGCACAACCTACAGCTTAGATCCGAGGCAGAAGTATGAATCAGCCTTTAATTGTATTTGCTATTTGCTCTAGGTAAATACCATTGAGATAAACTATGCCAAGACAGCCAAAAAGATGGACATGAAGAAGCTGAAGACCACTATGTGGGGTCTCCTTACAGATAGTCCTGAAAAAACAGCAAAGGTTTGTAATTGTAGCTTTCTGGGATTATTGAAGCTCTTTTTTTTATTTTTTATTTTTTTGTTTATTATTATTACTTAATTAAATTACCATTTGTAGCAGGTGGACAGTGAGGAAACAACAGAAGTACCTGGAGAAAAATCATTCAGCCAGTCTGTCAGGAATCTTGTACAAAGGTAGTTTATTTTTTTACTTGGTGCTATGTATCTTTTCACTATTCTGGCTCATGGAAGAAATGCTTGGCATTGATATTTTTCTTGCATGTACTGTACATACATTCTTCTTTTCTCTTTTTTCCCTAGGCTTCCCTCAACCATGGCTACCAACCTCTCAGTACCATTGGCTTTTGTGGCCCTTCTGCACTTGGCTAATGAGAAAGTGGGTATTCTGTTATATCGAATGATTTAAAAAACCAATGAAGATGGAGGTCTGTTGTTGATTAATAATACAATGTTGTCTTTTGTTTATAGATCTGTGTCTTGCATTAGTATGAATTGAATGTTTTGTAGCTCTCATGAGGAAACATGTTTCCTCCTAGATTATCACAACATTTGATTGCTGTAAATCTAAAAGCTCTTATTTCCATCAACAGAACTTGGAGCTGCACAAGATTGACGGCATGACTGATATCGTCATTAAACAAGGCCACTGAAAACTGATACACATCTTTTATACAACAGTCTTGAATTGTATCAAAATGTATATGCTGTTTCCTATGTTCTTTTATGTTATGTGAAATATCTATGTGTGGCCAAAACAGAAGAGAAGGATGATGTCAGGATCATGTTAAAAATGTTGTACAGGGAACTACCACAGAATTTTTCCTTCTGAGTGAAATTGAAAGCTCAAAAACATGTACCAGGAAAAACAAGAGCTGCAGTGCATAGATAATATGATTGCTTTTAAGATTGAACTGTTTAGATTTTTTTTTTATAGTAATAGTAAATATGAAGTTACTGCTTTCACTTTCTATTTTTTAAAAAGTTTTATTGAAATTGTAAAACTTCATTTTATGACTTGGTATACATCAACATCTAATTTTGAAAAATAAAACTTATCAAAGTATTGCATAGTTTATCTGTTTATGTTTGTTTTGTTTAGTATGATGTCATTTTGGAATGTTATACTGCTCCACATGAATGAATGTAATGCTTGAGGCATTTAGGTGGAGCCAATTTTTACATTGGCGGAAAAAAAGATTAATTGTTTTGCCCTAAAAATTTGAAGACTACTTAAATAAAAAATAAAAAACTTTAATGACATAATGTTGAAAGAAAATCAGAAATTGGCAGTTTTATTTAATTTTGTTTTGAAAAGTCCAATTACTCCCTGGTCTGTCTGGCCTTACGAGAACAATACTATCATTGAAGTGCAGAAATATGGCTGGATAGTTTCCTCATGTTTATGCGTCGTGAATCCAGCGCCCTCCTGAGGATGTTTTGGAGAGTGGCTAGAGAGGTGGACCAAAGCAAACTCGTTCGCTGGAGGAAAAGACTGAATTTGAGACCAGGAAGTGTAGAAGCGGTTTACATCTCGCTCATTCGAGGAAACGGTTAGAAACATTTTAACTTCAAAGTATAGAAGTGCAATTGTTCTTTTTACGTGGAATAAGTTCAAACACCAAACAGTGAGACCATGGGGTTGGCTGATCAAAATAGTACGGTAAGTTACGAAATGAACAATAGTCAGCAGGTGCTTGATGTTGGTGCATCGCTTATTGGATTAAAAATGAACTAACCTACTGTGTTTCTGTCTGAGTCCATGTAAATCATATCATTTTAAGAGGTAGAAAGGTTGATATTTTATAAGTTTTAGTTTTACCGTTTGACGTGCGTTGAGGCAGTCACAGGATGAAGCTCCTTTTTCAAGTTTTAGTTATTTCTACATACGTTCCTGTTGTGAGTTGACGTCGATAACTCGGTTGAGATTGTTAGAAAATGTGCCGTTTAGATAATACTTTTATACTTAATCTTTTTCCAATTTGCACTGCAAATTACTTTTAGAGATATGTTTACACAGATAGATTTTTACCTTGAGCTTTGAAGCAAAACCGTTTTGCTAGACACAACCAACTATTGAGCTCAGCACTTATTAAATGGTTACTTAATTTAAATGTTTTTTATCTAGAGTTTACAAATATGCTGATCACATCACACGTCGCCTTTGACTGTTGAAGTGAACCACAAGTGTTAGATCCGCATGCTGGGTTGCTTAAGATGAAGTTGACCAACAGAAGACCTTTTTTTTCTGTAAATTTCAACAGTACCACAATATAAGACATCCTCTGCATTTTATTTGGGGGGGGGGGGGGTGGTTTAAATATCGTTCTTCGACAGTATTGTGAAGAACTGGTAGTTTGAAATTGTGAAGTTTGATCATGAAAATATTTGGCTGCTGGTAGCCTATTAGAGGGTCTTTAAAGGAGATGGATAACTAGATGGATACATTTTCACTTTCTATTATGTTGTTGTCATCACATTATTAGTAATAGATATCACATGGTCCCATTTTCCACAATAATGGTACTTCAGGTCATCAGTATCCAATGTAACCTAATAGCTTTCTGCCATTCTGAAGGCCTTGTGACACCAACACAGTGACTAGAATAGAAAGGGTAAGATAGTGACGCAGCATTGCTTTTGGTTTCCTGGTGACAAATTATTTCATAAAGTTTCAGCTGTTCAAGAGGATTTAAAGGTGTTTAATGTGGCTAAACATGGGGAAAAAGTACTAAAATGGCAAAATGAATAATGCAAAAAGTTGCTTTTACCATTGTTACTGTATTTAATTAGTGTTTTGAGGTGTAATGTGGTAAAGCTATCTTGTTGCATCGCTTTTGTCAATATCACGTGTTCTTACATCTAAAGGCATTATTGTGCACAGTTTTTCATATAATGTACTGCAGTTCTTGTAATTGAGTTTTTTTTTTTTACTGAATATAGAAATGGGCAGCACTGTATATCAGCCCTTTCTGAATGTTTTTAATTGCTTGAATCACAAATTTTCAGAATGATTAAATGTAGCTCTCCATATATCCATATGCATTTAAAAGTCATACAAAGACAGGTTTTTAATGTTATCACACACAGTGCACGTCAGTGCTCCACACAGAGATCTGATCTGATCATCATCAGTCTGTCTGGAATGACATGAAGAAACAGAACAAACTGAGACAGACTAAATTCAGAAGGGCTGTGGCAATGTCTCCAAGACGCTTCAAGAGACCTACCTGCAAAGCTACCTGAAAAACTATGCGCAAGTGCACATAGCACTAAAGCTGCTTTAAACACAAAGGATGAACACACCAAATCTTGATTTAATTTAGTTAATGGAAGTTTACTGATAAAAAAATCTATTGATGACAATATTTTGACAGCTTCCTCATTTTACAGCATTTCTACACAAGTGTCTAAAACTTTTAACAGTACTGTAGCATTGCATGAAGGTTTCTTGAAGCATGTTGCCACAGTTCTTCTGGATTTAGTCCGTCTCAGTTTGT
The DNA here is from genome assembly GCF_963082965.1 of Carassius carassius. NCBI lineage: Eukaryota > Metazoa > Chordata > Actinopteri > Cypriniformes > Cyprinidae > Carassius > Carassius carassius. The sequence goes on along the minus strand of NC_081759.1, from coordinate 33,982,606 downwards.
TCTTATTCTTCATGTCATTCCAGACAGTCTGGATGATGATCTGATCAGATCTCTGTGGGGATCACTAGCTTTTGTCAGACTCCTTGTGAAAACAAAAAATCGCATTAGTATTACAAAAAATGGCAATGTGAATGTTTGGAAATGTAAGCTGATATTTCCTACTGACACACTACACCAAAAGACAGAAATAAGGAACTTAAAATCCAGTGGCTTTGCTGCCAGAAAGCTCTTTTTTTTAATTTTATTTCATCTGACCATAGAAGCCAGACCCATTTGAAGTTCCAGTCGTGTGAACTGATTCAACTGAATATGCTGGAGTGATGTAGGGGCTGTTTGATATATATATATATATATATATATATATATATATATATATATATATATATATAATATAGGGGTGTGACGAGATCTCATGGTACAAGATCTTCACAAGATGTGTCTCGCGAGAACGTGACTATAACCTTCTGTGCCGAGGTATATCAGATATATTTGCATTACACTTGCCCTTTCACCAGTGGTGGTATGCAAGATATTTTATCTTCACATCAGGCAAGTGGATGCATGATAAGTAGGTCTTTATCCAGTCATAAAAACAGAATTCACACTTTAACGCAGAGTTTGTCAAACTTTGAGCTGATTAATAAAAAAAATAAAAAAATAAAACATGACTGACTGCTTCACTTCCACTTTAAAGGGATATTTGTGTTGTTTATTATTTAATTTTATTTATCTTTATTTTATACTATTTATAATTTTTGTGCAATTACTTGCCTGTCAGTTGAGTTTGTGGCAAAACCTTCTGCAGTGTTTCATGTTGTTTATTACTGCATACATTTTTTTTAAATAGATGTTTAATTTCATAAAGTACAAGTTGATTTTTAAAATGCACCTAAATGTTTTTGCACTTTGTGTTTTTCAGTTCAATTAAATAATTTTTTTCCCTATATATTTCATCATTGAGGATTAAAAAAAAAGTCTAAAAATCTTGTTATTGTGAACCCAGTCTCGTGTCTTGTCACACCCCTAATATATATATATATATATATATATATATATATATATATATTAGGCTATCTGACTCCAAGAATCTCTGCAATTCTCCAGTTGTGATTCTTGAAGAGTCTTTGGCCACTCAAATTCTCTTCAGCATGCATTAGGACGATGTCAACACGCGTCCTCCTCCAAGGAGATTTGTAACATATTTAGTTGATTGGTACTTTTTAATTATTGCCCTGATGGTAGAATTTGGGATTTTCAATGCTTTAACTCTTTTCTTACAGCCACTTTCTATTTTGTGAAGCGTAACAATCTTGTTCTGCACATCAGAACTATATTCTTTGGTTTTACTCCTTGTGATGGATGATTAATGGAATTTGGCCTTTGTGTTCCTCATATTTATAATCCTGTGGAACAGGAAGTCATGGCTGAACAATTTCATGTTCATAATCACCCTGGTGTGCTAAAAATGTATAGATGAATAGGAATATACTTCAGAGATATTTTACTCAGAAGAATTTCTAGGGGTGCCAATAATGGTAGCCAACATGCATTGGAGAAAAACATTATTTTCATAATGTATTTCCCCCATTTTCAGTTTTTTGAATGAAAGACCAAACAGATAAATGATGCAGATTTATTTTCACAGCACCCTTTGCTCATATTTACCAAAGGGTGCCAATATTAGTGGGCGGCACTGTAAATGTAGGTTTATTGCTTTTGACTAAAATAACTTCTTACAAACTTTCTGGATTTTCATAACTATGTATGCTTGGAGCTACTTTGATCATGTTTTGGTTTCCTCTCAATCCAGGAGCCAAGAGAAGGAGAGTCTTCAAAGGATGTGGATAAAGTTAAAACTTTGCAGTCTCAAGTGGATGGGGTCAAGGATATTATGACCCAGAATGTCGATCGGATCTTGGCCCGTGGTGAAAGACTGGATGATCTGATGGGCAAATCTGAAGACCTCCAAGCTGGGGTATGTCTTTCAGTACTAAAACTTTGATTATAATCACATATTATAAAGTCGTGGAAGTCGTGGCCTAATGGTTAGAGAGTCGGACTGGCAATCAAAGGGTTGTGAGTTCAAGTCTCGGGCCGTCAGGAATTGTGGGTGGGGGGAGTGCATGTACAGTTCTCTCTCTACCTTCAGTACCACGACTTAGGTGCACTTGAGCAAGGCACCGAACCCCCAACTGCTCCCCGGGCGCCGCAGCATAAATGGCTGCCCACTGCTCCGGGTGCGTGTTCACAGTGTGTGTGTGTGTGTTCACTGCTCTGTGTGTGTGCACTTCGGATGGGTTAAATGCAGAGCACAAATTCTGAGTATGGGTCACCATACTTGGCTGAATGTCACTTCACTTTCACATATTACAGCTATAATCCAAACACACCTTTTTACAACGTAAAATAACCATTCATAATTTTAGGATTTTTCTGTATTTTTGAAAAATATTCTGTCTGGCTCTGTTCATTCATTTATAAATTAATATTGTGAAATAATATTCCAATTTAACATGACTGTTTTCTATTTTAATATATTTTATAATGTAAATAATGATTTAATGGCAAGACTGAATTACTCCAATCTTTAGATCCTTCAGAAATCATTCTAATATGCTGATGTGATGCTCAAGAAACAGTACTTATTAGCTGTGCTTCAATTTATAATAAATTGAAAGTTTAAAAAAGAAATGTTTGAAATAGAGATCTTTTGTAACATTAAAAAATACGTTTACTGTATGTTTTGATCAACTGAATGCATCCTTGCTGAATCTTATCTTCCCCACACTTCTAACTGATGTATGCAGCTATAGCCCCACACTAGTTGACATTGTACTGTTTTTTTTTCTCTTTCTGCTCCTTAGGCCCAGAACTTCAGGCACACCTCTCAGAAGGTTGCTCGCGCTTACTGGTGGAAGAACGTGAAGCTGATTGTGGTTATTGTTGTGATAGTCCTTATTATTATACTGATTGTCATATTCCTTGCTACTGGTGTGATCCCGACCAGTTCACCCAAACCTCCCACTCCATAGGATTTCTATTAGTTACAAGCACTCTCACATACACATACAGATTTATGCAACCATGTCCTCACACCAGCACGGGTCATAACTTCAGGAACACACACACATATCTTTTATTTGCACATTTAGCTCATATACCTTCACAATTTATAGTCTCACACCACCTCCAAATGAGTAGCTTCCATAATGACAGTTTTGAAACTGTGAAGTGGGGGATTTTAAATAGCCTATAGACGCAATACTGCCTTTTTTTTACACTTCTCTCCTCCTGAAAGATCATCCTAGTGGCCACTTTAGCTGTCTTTATGGTTCTCTAAAGTCTGATAAAATGCCACAGCTGTATACAAATACTTGCACTATTATTCATAATGGAGATACCCTTGAAATAGTCATATACTGGCATTGATTCGGCAAAGGTAATGGGTGAAAGTTCCATCTTTTGAATTATGAAGTATATTTAAGACTGTTAGATTCGATTACATAAGATGTTCTTCAAGTGGCCCTATTTTGTATTTGATGTGTCACTGTCTTTGTGCTTTTGCCTACAATTATGTTTTTTGTAAAAGGTCAAACAAAAAGGTGTTCTTATAAATGTTGCATTACCCAAAACACCATTTCATTATGGAAACGGGTAATTTTATTGTCTTAAATATTTACTGCAAATTGGCAGTGCCCCCAACTTCAAAACAGAGAAACGGATTTCCATCCTATAGAATGAATTAAAAATGTTTTAATGGAACAAGAGCACCTGAACAAGGTCATTTAGATAGGAATGATGGATATTTTCTGTATCCCCAAATCACTGCATTGAATTTGACGTGCAATGTAACACTTGCACTGTACCACATACAGTCAGTACTGTAATCAGAATTTGAGTGTACTGCATCAAATTTTTTGGCCTTGCACAGTGCGATCTTAATGAAACCCAAGACATGTAACTTTTTCCTGTTTTGAGAAAGGAGCCTGTACTGTCATTTTCAATTAGCAGTTTTTGTTTAAAAATGCTAAAACTTTTTTACATATCTCAATTCAGCCAGTGAAAATCGCTTCTCTGAATGTTTTTGTTTTCTGTGAAGCTTTATGCACTTTGCTTCGGAGAGGTCAAGAGCATTGGATGTCCATGTGTAGTGAGAATGAAATGACTGTGTTGAATGTTTGTAAACCTAATTCTTATTATTCAGTATATTGTGTTGCTTCCATTACCATCTTACTGTCTGTAAAACTAGCATGGTTTTTAAGCATTTTTACATGTTATTCTCCCTCATTATTATAAACAATCTTTTTTAATTAAGACATTTAATCATTTTTTAATCATCTACTAGTAAGTAATAATTTAAAAAAACCCTTCAAGTGCCTTTGATTTGAATCTTATTAGCATAAATATCTGGGAAATGTGATATTTTGTAAATAAAAAATGTGATCTCTCAGCAAAAGTGAGTATGACTTGTTTTTTTTATCTAACTCTTATCTTAGTAAATAAAAAATAGCATTCATTTTGTATGAACCCTCTTACTTTGGTAAAATAATTAACATTTTGCAGATTTTGCAAGGTGTATGTGTAAACTTTTGACTGCAGCTGTAGCTCTAGATGAAAACAAAATGGTTAAAGAAGAGCAAATACAGCCAGACCTGAACACAAACCATTTGACTACCCCAGTATTTTCCCCAGCTGTGATTTATCTTGTTTTTCTTACAACATCTGCAACGAAGTTTTCCCTTCAGATTTCTGCAGTTCAAGTTTTAGCATGATTTGCGAATCGGTTCAACTGATTCTTTACAAAGAATCGATTCACAAAACAATGATTAACATTATGTTTTCGCCAATAGGATATCTCCCTTTTGATTTGCTTTTTGTGAATATTTTACCAGTACTGCCGTTCGCTCACTTTAAAGTACACATTCTGTGACCTGGCCAAAAACAAAAGCATACATTTCAGATGGGCGTCCATGACGTGCACTTTTACGCAGCTGCGCACTGCGTACGAGAGAGAGGCGCTTCCTCATAGCAGTAGAGTGAAAGAAGATTGTAGTCTGAAGACGTCGTGCATGAAGTTTTAAGATATCGAGCTTGTGTTATTTTCTCTTATCAGCTGCTGGTGTCTCTTTCAGATGCGGCGACAGTTTATTGTGTATTAACAACGACAGATTAAACAATGGTAAGTTGTTTTGTCTTTGAAGCTTTACGTTTTTTTGTTTCGTTTTGAGCTGGAGATGCCATTAGTTATTTAAATGTAAAAGATGGCCACGTGACGGCTGAAGAACTTATAAAATAAAGCTGTTCAGGTCAAACTTTTAAAAGCAACTTTGTTAGGTAAATGCTGTCGACTTGAGGTAAACAACGTTAAAACGTGGTGGTCTTAGTTTCTTTCATCATATATATATATATATATATATATATATATATATATATATATATATATATATATATATATATATCTGTCACTTTGCATTATGAAAGTGAAATTATACACTGATTTTGGATACTATACAAAAGGTCCTAGCTGATTAGCATTGATTGCTCAAATTGTAATTTTTGACTAGTTTTTACTACACTTGACTAGTTTTTCCCCATGTTAAAAGTCATTTGAATGTCATCCAGGTCTTTTAACCCTTATTGTTGTTAGCTTGAAATGACAACATGGCGCTTAGTGTTTAGTTAAAACACATATGAGAGGGGATTAAGTTTAGTCTCAAGGAAATTCCATATTTATCATAGAGTCGAAGTGGAGAGGAAGGAAGGGAAGGGAGGCAAAGAAAGGATGTAAAAAGAGATGTATCCTGTAGTTCTGTTCATATGCAAAGAGTGATGAAAAACTTATAAATTCCTGTTATAAGTTTTTGTTTGATCTTTTATGCTTCTACTATTTTAAAGATGAAGATTTCTATAGTATATCTCAGTATATTACAATTGTATTTATTTATGTGTACACATTTTTATAAAATCTTGTTCCTCTTGTTTCCTTTTGGGGAAGTCGTGGCCTAATGGTTAGAGAGTCGGACTCCCAATCGAAAGGTTGTGAGTTCGAGTCCCAGGCCAGCAGGAATTGTGGGTGGGGGGAGTGCATGTACAGTTCTCTCTCCACCTTCAATACCATGACTTAGGTGCCCTTGAGCAAGGCATCGAACCCCCAACTGCTCCCCGGGTGCCGCAGCATAAATGGCTGCCCACTGCTCCGGGTGTGTGCTCACAGTGTGTGTGTGTGTGTTCACTGCTCTGTGTGTGTGCATTTCGGATGGGTTAAATGCAAAGCACAAATTCTGAGTATGGGTCACCATACTTGGCTGAATGTCACGTCACTTTTCACTCAAATTCCATAAAACTAAATCACTCATTTTGCTTTAGCATCCAAATATTTACATTTGTATTTATACACTGATATTTATTTATGTATACAATGTGTGGCCCATTTTATGGTTTATTTTACGACAGTCTTGTTTTCAGTTTTCCTTTTCTATTCATAAGACTAGCTATATCACTGGTTTTGCTTTAGCATCCATATGTGGTTATTAGTGCTATCAAACGATTAATCTGGATGAATCGCATCCAAACTAACAGTTTTTGTTTACATAATATGTGTGTATACTGTGCATACTTATTATAAATAAATAAATAAATACAAACACATGCATGTACATATTAAAAAGAAATAGTTTCTACATATTAAAATGTATATAAAATATAAAATATAAGAATATGAATATAATACAAATGTGTAAACATAAATATTTTTACATTACGTAATAAATAAAGACCCACACATATAATGTAAACGAATCCTTTTTTATGCGATTAATCACAATGAATCGTTTGACAGCACTAGTGGTTATTAATTTATTTTTACACAGCTATTGGTTTAATAATGTATGAATTGTTTCTAGCACAAATGTAATCAGAATTCTTGAAATCAAAGATTGAAAATTATAAATTGGTCTATTATTAGATGATAAATGTGTCTTTAAAATTCGTGCTAATATTTAAAAATGTATGCTCGCTGCGCTACTATAGAGTTTAAATTCATGCAAAGCCTTCAGTGTCAACAGAACAATACATGGTTTTCTCCTTACTTGTAAAACATATTTATTTTACTAGTCTAGACACAATTATATAATAATCTTAGTTGCATTTTTTATATCCCTGCTGTTCCTGTTAATACTTGTGACTCATTTTTGAGAACTTCTGTTCTATTGTGTACATGAGATGGCATGAATAGTAAGTGGTATTTCCTGTGAAATTAATAATTTCATTGATCTACGATGGCCCCCTCATCAACTAAACCTTGACCTCAAGTCACTCACATCCTTTTGAGCATAAAGAGAGGAATTAACATTCTGCTAATGTCAGGGAGGTCACAGTCTCTAAATGGATCTCATGATTTTCGTGGATCTTAGGCATGTTGTATTTTTACAAAGGCCTCATTGTGGATTTTGATGCATTAGCTTGTAGAAATGCACAGTGTCTCTGTCTCTCCCCTGCGCTGTTCAATCTTAAACTGTGAGAGAGCAGAGGCTCTGTTCCAGAATTCCATTCCCAGTGCTTGTTGTCAACAGATCTCCAAGCCTATTATCATGGGATGTGTCCAGGAAGTCTTCATTAGCACTTTTTGTTTTTAATCAGTCATTGATTGCTTTTCTCTTCTGTGAAACATTTAATATGACATTTTAAGCTCTCATAGGGAAAATCATGTTGCAGAAATGTATTAATGATAATGTATGTATTGTAAAGGATGTTTGCCAGTCATTCTGCGTTTCCCAATAAATCTATTTCATCTGTCTCCAGGAGAATGGACAAAGCCGCCTCCGTCAGGCCCAGGAGAATGTGGAGGAAATCAAAGATATCATGTTGGATAACATAAACAAGGCTGACGAGCGTGCAGGCAAACTCGGGGAGCTTGAGGACCGAGCTGATAAACTACTTGAACATGTTAGTTTATATTATCATCTTGATAGTTTATATTATCATTTAATAAATAGAATTGAATTCATGCCTTTAAAACTGCTTGACAAAAATTATACATGATATGGTTCTGAGATCTTATTTTATGGTTAGTTGAGAAATCTTATGACCATAAACTAGGTTTCTGGAATGTCAAGAGTTTCTAAGGAAAGCAAGGCCATGTCAAATTGGAGTCTATTAAGTGTCTTGGTGGGATGTACGGGAAAAAAAGAGTTTACAATTTACATCCCTGAGTTAAGTTTACCATGTTAGTTTTAGAACGCCATTTCCTTTTTAGATATGAAATTAACAAAATTTGTGTAATAGTGAAGCAGGCTGTTTGTGGAGTACATTCCCTGCAATCAGACAACAAGTTCCTTTTGGTTTTGTGTTGTGTTTTTTAGTTTTTAATTATATAAACATATCAAAAATCCTATTGAAAGTCTTGGTTAGTCAAGTCACATTTGTTTATATAGAGCTTTATTTAATGCATATTGTTTCAAAGCAGCTTCATAAAAATGAATAAAAACAACAATAAAAGGGGAAATAGTGTTAACTTGTAAAATTGGTCAGTTATGAAGCAACAGCTCTACAGAGGACAACTGCTTTACGATTTATCTCAGTTTAGTTTAATTCAGTTGTATAACTCAGTATCACAAGTTAAATATAAAATTATGAAATGAGTTCAGTTCCGAATCCAATGTTATTATTCTGCTCAATTCAGTTCAATGTTGATATTACAACATTTGTTTCATCGAGTTAAATTCCGATCAAATGTGTTTACTCTAACTGAGCCAGCTAAAGTCAACAGTTGCAAGAAACCAAAGCTCAAAAAGTCAGTTCTAATTCTGAAAAAACTCCACTTGTGTCATCAAGAATCTCTCTCTCTCTTAAAATCATTATTTTAATGATTATACTTATTTCTTTTCAGAGCGAAAAATTCTCAAAGACCTCGATTAAGGTGAAACAGAAGAAGCGTTGGGAAAATATGAAGTACAAAGTGATAATAGGAGCAGTTGTAGCTGCAGTGGTGTTTGGCATTATTGTGGCTGTGGCTGTGGCTGCGAGTGGTGGTGGTGGTGGCAGTGAGGACGGTAAAAACACACCAAAAACAACACAAGCCCCATGAGATGGATAGAAGATAAGCAGGCAGAGAAGATGAATGAACATAAGTTGTATTTGAAATTCCTCAAAAATACCACCTTGAAAATCTTGCTTCTAGTTCTTTCGTAAAAGTAAAGACAAGGAAAGTTTCATAGATCTGTGAATGTACAAGCTTAATCTGTGATGCTACTTTCTATCAAGATGATGTTAAAAAATAATGTGGTGGGCGATAAAAATGGTACCATGGTCTCATTATTATTTCTGCTTTCATTTTTCAATGGTAATACACATAGTATGTGGCATTAATGGTAACAGTTTACATGCATTTTTCTTGGACTAAACATATTTTAGCCATATATATGTACATGATAAATCAGTGCCAGATGCAGGTTAAAGTGTAGCAGGGACAATATGTTAGACTGTGTAGACTTTATCAGGGAGTAGATCATTGTTTTTATCATTTTAGCATTTTGTTCTTCAAAGAAAAAACTTTCTTGATTTTGTTTTTCATCAGTGAAAGGTGTGTGTGTCATGATTTCAACATTTTTCTGTGTTTGGCTTCTCTTATATTAGTTACAATATAATTATTACAATATAATGTAATATAATTATTACAGCCTTGGTACCCACAGCAGTACATGTTTTGGATGTCTCCCTTGTATGACAGATCAATTTCAACAAAAGAGCTGATGTGTTTGATTGTGGAAACATACAAAATGTGCATTATTGGGAGAAATCCAGGACCTGATTTGGGGCACACATTCTGTGACTATGGCACATTTTTGCTAAAACATATCTAAAATGTTTGTAAATTTATTATTAGTAGTAGTATTACCATAACAGCCATAGAAATTGAGGAGGACATATACCCTTAGAATTCATATCTGTCAGGAGATTATTTTTGTGAATTTTCTTTTCAATATCCACTTCTTAAAATGTTTCACTTTGGTCTTCCCAATCTTGAACAATTCCATCCTTGGCCATTACAATGTAAAAGCAGATTATTACTGTAAAAACAGTCATACATTGAGAATGTGCTGCTAAAACGGCTCTTTATGTTTGTGTGAGTGTGCACATATATAAATAAATGTTCCTCATGTAAATATACCGTATCTGACATTTTTCTGTCTTCAGTGTCTTATATTTATTCCATAATGCTTGTTGAGTTTTTAAAATGACTTGGTGATTTCACAGTGACGTTACGCAAGATGTTACGCAAGAGTCAAAATAGGAAGCAAGTTATGAGTACAATTTAATGAAATAAAGCTAATTATGATTTTAAGGATAATAATAAAATATCGATTTAACAGTCTATGAGGTGAAACTCGAGTTAGAAACAGTGAGATCAGTGGTTAGAAGGCAAAACTTGTTGAAGATTTTGTTGAAGAGCCCTTTTGTAATAAGAGGGGATGGACAGCAGAGAACGTATCAAGGAATACAGCTTGTAAGAAAAGTAAATTAACATGTAATAAATAAATACAAACATAAATGTAATATGACCACGGTTAAGAACACAATTACAGGTCTACTTTTTGACATAAATGTTAATTATGTAAAACATTAAGATAAATGTATAATGGATTTTATATAAAACGTTGTCTTCTTATCTGTAGTTATAATAACCAATGTGATTCAGAATAAAATGAATAACACGATCCAGAGCCGTTAAATATGATGTTTTTCAACGACTCTGACACGATCTGGAGACAACACCGTCAACAGTGCGCGCGTGACGTGCATTGTTACTGTTGTTATAGCAACGTCAACTAAACCAGAGCGCGCTTTCGGTTGCTACAATGAACGGCTAGATAGTTTCCCATACAGATTACAAACTTGTATTATGTAGTAATTGCCACCCAGAGAAGAACAAAAATGCCTCACGATGACCCCCGAGTGGAGTGGATTAAAAACGCAGTATGTGTGATGTTTGACTTGCCTGATTCAGGCTGCTTTGAGGAGTTACTCAGTCGCGGTGATGGAGAGGAAGAGCAGAAAATCATACACTTTTTAAATGTAGTCACAGGGGAAGAGGCGCCCTCAGCGCTGTTTTTCTTCAAGAATATACGAGAAGAAGAGGTTGAAGTGGAAATTGCCGTTGGTACGTTTTCTTGTAACGTAACGTTATCTGTTACTTTTCACAATTTAAGTTACGTGACCGTTTCTAACGACTTTGGCGTGCCTGAGATCTGAAGTTCAAAAGTCAAATATATCACTTTGCTCACTTATTAATAAGAAGTCTTAAAGGGTTAGTTCACCTATAAATTAAAATTATGTCATTAATAACTTATCCTCATGTTGCTCCAAACCCGTAAGACCTCCGTTCATCTTCAGAACACAGTTTAAGATATTTTAGATTTAGTCTGAGAGCTTTCTGACCTTCCATTGAAAACGTATTTATGGTATACTTACCATGTCCAGAAAGGTGATAAAAACATCTTCAAAGTAGTCCATGTGACATCAGAGGGTCCATTAGATTTTTTTGAAGCATCGAAAATACATTTTGGTCCAAAAATAACAAAAACTACGACTTTATTCAGCATTGTCTTCTCTTCCGTGTCTGTTGTGAGCGAGTTCAAAACACTGCAGTTTAGTCATATCCGGTTTGAGAATGAATCATTCGATGTAACCAGATCTTCTTGAACCAGTTCACCAAATCGAACTGAATCGTTTGAAATGGTTCTCGTCTACAATAAGCATTAATCCACAAATGACTTAAGCTGTTAACTTTTTTAATGTGGCTGACACTCCCTCTGAGTTAAAACAAACCAATATCCCGGAGTAATTCATTTACTCAAACAGTACACTGACTGAACTGCCGTGAAGAGAGAACTGAAGATGAACACCGAGCCGAGCCAGATAACGAACAAAAGATTGACTCGTTTTTGAGTCAAGAACCAGTTGCATCAGTTTTTGGATCACCAGTAGTGATGGGAAGTTCAGTTCTTTTCCACGAACCGATTCTTCCGGACATTTCGATTCAATAAAACGGTTGAAGAAAACGGTTCACCGGTTCTTTTGCACTCGACGTAATGACGTCATTGGCGATGATTGCCCTTGATTCAAGCCTTCGGTTTACCTGCGCTCATAACATTAGCACAGAATCAGTTCAGAATCAATCATCAAAAGAACCAGTTCGGTTCAGACCATGGGCGTAGGTTTGGTCTCATTTTTGGTGGGGACACCCCGGGACACCCTCAACACCCCCTGCTTTATGAAAAAGCTTCTTATGTCCCCTTTTTTCTTCATGGGTGGCATCTACAAAGTACAAAAAGGGGCAAAAAAAACTGAATATTAAAATGTTTTTATTGGCCTTTGTATGTGGCACAGAGACGGCCCTGGTTACTTACCGTCGGCCGTCGTCAACATGCGCGCGCACACACACACAAACACCACCTGCTCACTGCTAGTGGAAGCTTAAAAGTAGTCCCGGCCCGCGCATGTAGCCTGTCAGATAATCAAATTACAGCGTTTTTTGTACTGTTGTCGTGCCCGTTAGAATCGATCCAAATAGCAGTGCAAAGATACAAATAGCAGTTCAAAGGAGCTTGCTAAATATTGGTGGGGACAAATTTGTCATCTCAAAATATTGATAGGGACTAGTACCTAGCGTCCCCCCCTAAACCTACGCCCATGGTTGAGACGCTATGTGTGTCGGTCTGCTTCACACTGAATCACACATGCGCAGTATCATCAGCTCCTCATTTCTCGAATGGGACGCGTCTGACAGAAACGGTTCTTGACTCGAGAACGAGTCAATCATTCGTTCATTATCTGGCTCGGCTCGGTGTTCATCTTCAGTTCTCTCTTCACAGCAGTTCAGTCAGTGTACTGTTTAAGTAAATGAATTACTCCGGGATATTGGTTTGTTTTAACTCAGAGGGAGTGTCAGCCACAATAAAAAAGTTAACAGCTTAAGTCATTTGTGGATTAATGCTTATTGGAGATGAGAACCGTTTCAAACGATTCAGACCGATTTGGTGAACTGGTTCAAGAAGATCCGGTTACATCGAGTGATTCGTTCGCGAACCGGATATCACTAAACTGTTGTGTTTTGAACTCGCTCACAACAAACACGGAAGAGAAGACAATGCTGAATAAAGTTGTAGTTTTTGCTATTTTTGGACCAAAATGTATTTTTGATGCTTAAAAAAATTCTAACGGACCCTCTGATGTCACATGGACTACTTTGAAGATGTTTTTATTACCTTTCTGGACATGGACAGTATACCATACATACGTTTTCAATGGAAGGTCACAAAGCTCTCAGACTAAATCTAAAATATCTTAAACTGTGTTCCGAAGATGAACGGAGGTCTTACGGGTTTGGAGTGACATGAGGCTGAGTTATTAATGACATAATTTTCATTTTTCGGTGAACTAACCCTTTAAGGAAGGTCTAATATGTCAAATAAAATAAAATAAAATTAAATTTAAGCATTTAGCAGACGCTTTTATCCAAAGCGACTTACAGTATAAATAACAAAACGGTACCAAGTCATTAACGTTTTTGAAAATAAAATGATTTCCCTGTCTAGAAAATGGCTCGGAGAGAAGTCTGTCTGTTTTGTCTGAAGGTTCCCTCATCTCAAACAGAGAGATAACCTCTGCTGACAGTGAGTGTGATTCCTAAATGGTTAATGTTATCAATATGATAAATGCAAATCGCTCAAAGTTACAAATTGTTCTTTTTTATTTTTCTATTTTTCTTTACAATTGTTTACACTCGACTGAAGAGAACAGAAATGGTCAAAACAGACAAATCCAGGACTCCTCAAACACAGAAGACTCTCAGAGTCAGGATCCTGCAGTTGAGAGCCTGTCCGAGGCAACAAAAGGAAATAGACCACCTCCCAGTGTAATTCTCAGTTTATTAATTATGTCTACTATTTATTTTACACATTTATGAAACAGAATGGTATATAATCAAGACTGTAGGTGTATTTTTTTAATAATGCTTTGACAAATTGTATTTTCATTGTTTTGATTAAAAGATTGAGGTTCAGGTTGTGTACCACATAGAGCTTCATGTGGACGTGAACAATATCCCACAGAGGTTTGAAAAATACAATGTCCTCTACTTCCTGAGAAACACCAGTGGTAGGTGGAGTGCTCTCAAAATGTGTGTGTGTGTATGTTTGAACATCTCTTTGCACATTTAACTGATGTGTCTGGTGTTTTACTCTATCCAGAAACTATCACTGAACCTGCAGATATAAACGAGGCTAATAATTTGATGCCCAAACTTATTGAGTTTGGCATGATGAATGACCATCCCTTGATGATGCTTGGAGGGCTTTTCAACCATGTGCGTGACTAAACATCTCATTCCCATATAAATGGCTGATCATTAATTATGCTATGGAAGTGTGTATCTTTATTGATTTCTTTCTTTGCAGGTGTACATCCCTCTTCTCTCCGTGTATCAGCTGAGGCTCACTGATGGTGGCTATCACGGTGTTGCTGGCTCTCAGGAGAGTGACGCAGTGTGTGAGACAACAGGAGATGAGAAACAGCAGCCTGCAGAATCCCGTGGGGCTTTTGAAGTCCGAGATGATCTGCTCCACAGCACACATAAATTCTTGCAGGTCATAAACCAAACCCTACAGCAGCTTGAAGGTATTATATTTTCCCTTTCAGAGTCAGATAAAATGTATACTATATATAGACACATACACATAAACACTACTATTAAACAGTTTGGGGTCTTTTTTGAGTATTTTTAAAAGAAGTCCCTTATTATCACCAAGACTGAATGTACTTGTACATTTGTACATTCTACATGTACATTTAAATAACAATATTGTGAAATATTATTACAATTAAAAATAGCTGTTTTCTGTTTTAACATATTTTAAAATGTAAATTATTCCTGTGATGGCAAACCAGAAGTTTCAACAGTCATTACACAGTGTCACATGATCCTCCAGAAAACATTCTAAAACGTTGATTTTGTGCTCAAGAAACATTTCTGATTATCAACAATGTTCAAATGGTTGTTCTACTACATATTTTGATCTCTACGTTATAGGTGAATTTAAATTGCACATTCCAGACATGGATTTGGAGGGTGGAGTGGAGGTGCTCTTGTCTAATCCAGGAATGGTGGAGAAACTAGAGCAGTGTGTGATGAATTGGCACACACAAATCACAATTGTCATTGAAGAACAGAAAAGAAAGAAACCACAGGTTTGTGAGATTTAGATAAACTAATCATGATGAAATTCTTGTTGTTATGTTGTTGTTATGTCTTTACTCAGTAGATCGGTGATGGGCAACCCAAACAGAACATTTAAATAATTGACTTATTGCTCTTTTTCTTCTAAAGGGACCCGGTCCTTTGGCAGAAATTGAGTTCTGGCGTGAACGTGTTGCTGTCTTCAGTAGTTTGAGTGAGCAGCTGAACCTGCAAGTGGTGAAGAAGATTCTGGACGTGATGACCCGTGCCGACTCTTTCATAATGCAGGAACTGGAAAAGACCACGGCTGAGCTTAGCAAATACCATGAGGAGTCTGTCAATAATGTACAGTTCCTCACTACAATGGAGAGACACTTCAGGGTGAGGAGTAACCATGATTAGAGTTTAAAAGAAATATCAAGTTTATTTATAATACCAGTTGCTTCAAAGCAGCTTTACCGTAAAAACATTTAGTCATCTCCATATCGAATCTATATGTTGTAATTCTTTTTCTTGTGGAAAAGATAAGCAAATAATGACTGAATTTGCTGATGTCAGCAGAGCAACAAGGCTCATAAATACAGTGTTTCTCATCAGTGTTTTATTATTTACAGAACCTTGTCACAGGACTGGATTTCAAAGTGGTCTTGGACACTATTCCTGAACTGATGAATGGGCTGCGTATGATCTGGATATTATCCAGGCATTACAACACAGATGAGCGTTTGGAATCTCTGATGGAACGCATTGCCTGGGAACTGTCTGAACGGGTTGCAAGAGTCGTGAATGTCCGTGTTCTGTTTAAGTGAGTAAGCGAAATCTGTAAACGTAGCTCAAACCACAAGCCAGCAGTAACATACACAAAGATATGAAAATGTTGCTGGTAGCATTTGAGTTTGAAATTAATTCTGTTGGGGTAGATATAGTAAAAAATAAGGATTATACTTTTTTATTAAATGTTTAATCAATTTAGAAGTTTCAGACACAAAAAAATATTAAATGGAAATGATTGTAAGCACCACATTCATTAATATTATGCAGAGACAAGAGGGTGGTGGCCAAAGCCAAGGCTCAGGATGGAAAGCAAGTCCTGGATCAGTGGAAGGCCAGTTATTTTGAGGTCCGTGCACGGATTGAGAAATCAGACCGAGATCCCCGCTGGGAATTTGATCGCAAAAAGCTGTTTGAAAAAACAGACTACATGGCTTCAATCTGTCAAGACTTGTATAATATCTTGCAGGTAAACCAAATCAGATCAAGTGAATTTCATTTAATAGCTTTCTATTTTACATTAAGAGATTTGTCCAAAGAAATATTCTTCACAGACAGTAACTTTCTCCCAAATTAATAATGAATTCTAGACTCTGGATGAGTTCTACATAATTTTTGGACCAGAGTTAAAAGCAGTGACCGGTGATCCAAAGCGAATAGATGAGGTTTTACACCGTGTAAACTGCCTCGTCGAACCCATTGAGGACGTTTCATTTGATCCTTTTGACATCCGCAAAATGAGCAATTGGAAAATGGCCATGCAAGAATTTAGAACGGAAGTTCAGGTACAACTTTGACACAACAACTGCATTGTTCATTTTTAATTGTTTTTTTTATATATTTATGCTGTATTCATTGGTATCTATTGCTTAAGGCAATTGAAAGAGAGGCCATCCATTTCATCAATTACTCCTTCAAGACGCTGCGTTCCTCATCAGCAGCCTTTGACCTGCTGCTGAAATTTAAACACATCCGCTCCAGAGATGCCATCAACAATCAGTTGATGAAGAAGTTTAACGATATTCTTGCTCAGTACTGCAAAGAGGTACCTCACAACCTTAAAACCTTTGCAGGACATGTTTGATTTAAATGTTAACATGGTGATAAAGAGATTGCATTTCTTGCTATTCTCATGTGTCTTCTTTGGAATTGTTGTTGCATAGATGGACCTTCTAAATGACCTGTTCATGAAGCTCAAAGATAACCCACCTCTCAATAAGAATAATCCTCCTGTGGCAGGAGCCATTATTTGGGAACGTTTCCTGCTAGACCGCATGAGATACCCCATTAGACGTTTTAAGGAGGCACGTGAGATGATGGACAGTGAAGAGGGCAAAGCAGTAAGTCCTTGTTTTGCTTAAATAAAGTTTTTGGTACTAGAATGATGAGGTCAGTGGAAAAAAACAATAATGAATGAATGATGCATTTACATAGCGCTTTATTGTGTATTACTGTACACCTAAAGCATTTTACAGTGAGTGGGGTCTCTCCTTAACCACCAGCATCATAAAAAAAAAGTGCAGCATCATTAAAAAAGTTTTATATTTTTTGTCAGTTTGCTCTGTAAAAATCTTGGTAGAAGATTTTAAATCTTTAAATTCATTCCCTTTAAAGCACCACTGCTACAGCCACGGACCTTCGGATGGACGTCTTTGATCACTGCATAGTATTGTTTTTAAGTGTCCAACTAGTATTTTCATATAAGATAGTTCAAGTTTTAAAACACGCCTTAAGACCCCTGCATTCTGTTCCAAGAGTGTGACTTACTGTAAGAGCAAGTTAGTGTTCATGTACTGTAAATGCCTCCTAAAAAGCCTGTCCAATCAGGGGCAGGTGATCCCAAAACTGTCATCATTATTCAGGACTTAGTATTCAGGATTACAACAACCCACCTTCAAGCAATCCATGATGGGCTAATTTTGAAAATGTGTAATTTTGCTCTCCAACCTGTATGAATGAAAATGTCCTGACTGTTTTTTTTTTTTCATTCTGCAGGTGGTATCCAAATTCTTAGAGATGGCTATGCGTATGAGGGACTATGAATTGGAGCTGTTTAACCAGTGGAAAGTAGAGACTAATCAGACTCTGTCCCTCCTGATGAAGAGAAGTGTGCTGATCATGGTCAACAGTCCTGGGGTTGTCTGTGTAGACTCCACACAGCTCAGTACAGTACGTTGCAGTGCTAGGGAAAGCTATCTGTCAGCTGTGAGAAAAAGATGGCAGTGAAAATATAATGGCCATTACAATATTAAAATGCCTAGACAAGTAATCTCAGTGTCTATTTTCCCCTCTGCCTCGAAGCTAACATGTATATAAAACCATGCTTTGAAATGACATTAATGTTATTACGTGTGAATATGGCTGTGATTGCAGGCTGCTCAGGGGTCAGAGAAGGCTTTGGAAAAGGATGTGTGCTACTCTGTAAATTTTGCTCCTGAACTGCAGGAGATCATATCTGAGACCAAGTATCTGGATCACTTGGGTATCTTAACACCAAGTGAGGCACAAAATGTTGCTCTGCAGGAAGACAAGTTTCTGAGGTACTCTCCCTAACTTTTCCCAAATGTTGACATTTGACCAAAATAGACATCCTTGAAATATTTCTTGAAGTGTTTTGACCTTTTTTTGTTCTGCATGCAGGCACATAAAAGGACTGAAGAAGTTAGTAAACCGTTACCATTCTCTGATGGACAACCTAAATGATGCTGAGTTCTCACTAATGGCTGATCAGGTGCAGGAACTGAGGCGAGAGCTAAGCTTTGGGTGCAGAAGAGTCAACTGGAATTTTCTAGGTAAGTTACACGGGAGATACCAGTTATTTTTGCATACCCCATAAAAATGTTTGTTGTTGCTAGTTTTTGTAGTTCTGAAAGTTCTAACTGATGTAATTTCATAAAATTAACTTTATTTACGCTTGTTTTACAGGTATACCACAATTCATCCAACGTGGAAACCAGGCAACTTCAAAATTTGAGTCCCTTGTGAACCAAATTCAGAAGAATGAACGAGACATTGACGATAAACTTGAATCCATTGAATCTGCAAACCTTTTCAAATTCCCAGTGGCAGATAAAAACGGATACCTACCAGGTTAAGAGTGTTTTATAGTCATTCAAAATACATCCCATAAGCAGACACATCAGGTGCAAAGTGGCAATGTGTTATCTGTCTGTTGTTCCAGGAATTAAGGACTTCTGTGACTTCATTGAGTGCGAGAGGGCAAAGGCAATGAACCTTCTTGTGAATAAGTATGCAGCTATCAGTCCACTCCTCACCAAGATAGAGAGTCTGATTATGGGGACCAGCACTGGCAAATCCAAACGCATGGCTCAATTCTACACTTATTGGGAGCGCAAGATCTTTGATTCACTTAGCAAGATGGTGCTTCAGTAGGTTTACTTGATTGTTTCTCATATTGCATTTACATAGATGGTCTCATGCTCTTTTATGCTTACCATTACCATTGTCTTTTAGCAATATTCAAGCTTTTAACACCGCACTGATGGGCACTACTCCACTCTTCCAAATCGACACCATCCTAGCTGCACCTGAGATTTCTCTGCTTCCCAAGAGCAGTGAGGTGTATAAGCTTATTAGACAGTGTGTTGGTGACTGTGTGGAGAGCACAAGGGTATGTTGACATTGAACTTCATTTACAGAGAAAATGCGGCTCTAAGGGGATGATGTATTTTTGCATGCCCTCTCAGACGTTATCGACACCTTGGTTCCCTCAACAAAAACTCAAAAGGATTTTTCCATAGGCTTTTGGATACTTGAAGAAAATAAGCTCTATGTTCAACAAAAGATTTGGATTCTTACATGTTTTGTTCATGATGATAATCTTCACAAATGAACTCAACATTTATGCCTAAATGCCTAAATTACAACAGAGTTAAAGAGCTAAACATAGGCTGTATGTGACACCTGGACCACAAAACCAGTCTTAAGTCGCTGTGGTATGTTTGTAGCAGTAGGCAAAAACACATTGTATGGGTCAAAATTATAAATTTTTTCTTTTATGCCAAAAAATCATTAGGATATTAAGTAAAGATCATGTTCCATGAAGATATTTTGTGAATTTCCTAGAGTAAATATATCAAAACTTTTTGATTAGTAATATGCATTGCTAAGAACGTCATTTGGACAACATTAAAGGCTGTTGTACTATTGTACTATCCTAACAAACCATACATCAATGGAAAACTTATTTAATCAGAAAATTTGACCCTTATGACTGGTTTTGTGGTCCAAGGTCACATATATGAACTACACTGTGATTGCAACATCACCTCCACAAAGCTTTCAACAACTCTTTTGGCCAAAAAAAAAAAAGTCTCTTAAAAAGCTTGAATTAGAATAGTTTCTAAGAGCCTGGTTATAAACACAAGCAAGGCTGTGAAAACAGACTAGTTAGATGAGTTTTCCTATTCAGTGTGATCCCTGTACCTGAAAACCTATTAGCCGAATTTATCCAATTGTTATCAATATTTTTCAAGACAATTAAAGGCTTTAAAAATCATGAGGGTGTATTACTTACATATTATCTTATGTCATGGAATAAAAATGACTTTGGGATGATGAATTTGAAAGTGCTTAAAAAATAACTAATTTCTGTTTTTTGCCTGTAAAAATGCATCATCCCTGCAGCACTCCATACTCTGTTGTGCAATTAGAAAGCAAATATTTTCACATATGTAGTACAGATTTAGTGCAATGTAGATAATAGGTTACTTTTTTCTTTAGCTGTTTGTTCGCTGGATGCATGGCAGTTGTGTCCAATGCCCTCCACAGAATGTGGATGGTGAAGACAAACCATTCGTCTTCACTTTTTACAGTGAAGTATGCCAGCTTCCACAAATAAATGAGCAAGCCACAGCAGTCTCCCAAACAATGCAGCGTCTGCTTAATGGAATCAGTGCCTACCTCAAAACCTGGATGAGCTATCGCTCTCTCTGGAAACTCGACAAGGCTATTGTTATGGAGAAGTTTGCAGCCAAGAAGCCCTCATGTGTGATGTATGATGAGAAGTTTCAGTTTTATGTCAGGGTCAGCAATGAGGTGGCAAAGCAGCCTTTGGTGAAGCATGAGCACATAATCAGACTGAACCTGGAGCCACTGGCCCGTGCTGTCCAGGAGAACGCTCAAGCATGGATCACTTCTCTGGGAAGGCTGCTCAATGACTCTGCCCGAGAGGAGCTTTTCAACTTGCGCAATGAGTTGTTGGTGAGGACAAATGTTGCACTGTTTTAAATGTTATCTTTGCATCATCTAAGGATCGTGTAAGTGCAATGTTGTGAGGCAGCCTGTTTTAAAATAATAAATTTACTGTGAACAGAAATTGTCAGATAATTTGAAGAGGAGCCCAAATACCTTGGAGGACCTGAAATTTGTTCTGGGCACAATTACAGACATTAGAGATATGTCTCTCTCAGTGGAGATGAGAATCAGTGATATTCAAGAGAGATACAGGACTCTGAGCATGTACAACGTGGAGGTGAGTAAACTTAAGCCAATCAGACAGTGCAACAGTCCATGTTTCCTTTAGGCCTACACCAGTATTTTTTATGAAAGATGATAAAATGTGCTTTTATTGATCCAATTTGTGCCAGTCAAGTCACTAAAATCAATACTCAAGTTAGTACAACTTTATTTTGTTTTTGGAAGAAGTCTCTTATGCTCATCAAGGCTATATTTATTTGATCAAAAAAACAGAAAAACTATTTTTTTTTAATATTCATATATATAACTGTTTTATGTGAATACATTTTAAAATTCTATTTATTCTTTGGCAAAGCTGAATTTTCAGCATCCATTGCTCCAGTCTTCAGTGTCACATTATTTTTTCAGAAATTATTATAACATGCTGATTTAGTGCTCAGGTAACATTTATTATTATTTTCAGTGTTGAAAACAGTTGTGCTGCTTAACGTGCCCCTATTATGGGTTATGAAAGGTTCTTATTTTGGTTTTGGGAGTCCCCAACAACAAGTTGACATGCATGCAAGATCAAAAAAACACTTAAATTTTCTTACAGTATGCATTTATTTTTACCTTAATTGCTCAACGACTCGCAAACAATTCGCTCAACGAATCATTTTTCCAAACCCCCCCCTTTGCGTGACACTATCTGCGGTGATTGGTTTTATAATGCAGCCTTTGTGAACACAGTTCTGCTTTGTGTACAAGCCATTACAGTGGAAACAGCTATTTTTACCTTCCAAAAGTGGCAAAGAATGAATTTGCATTTTCATTCAAACCAACCCGAAAATCAAGTTTTCCCAGGTATGGGTGTGGAACAAGTGGGCAGGCAATGTGCTAGTGTTTCATGTTGACGTCATGACGTTGAGAGTCGACTCTTTCTCCTGAGAGACAATAACTTTATACATGGTGCACTCTCAGATTTAAAACTTTGCAGGATGTTTTCATTCACTTAGAGCTGTGTATGAAAGTTAATTTTCAAAAATCCATATGGGGCACTTTAATATTTTTATGGAAACCCTGGTAACATTTTTTTCAGGATTCTTTAATGAACAGACAGTTTAACAAAAACATAATTTATTTTAAATAGAAAGCTTTTGACATTATGAATGTCGGTACTCTCACTTTTGATCTATTTAATGTATCCTTGCCTAATAAAATAATACATTTGATCTGCTTTATAATTCAAGACTACAGAGGAGGAGGTGCAGCTGTCTGCAAACATCTTCATTTTGTGGAGTGAACTTTTTAAAGAGTCTAGACGGGTTGACCGCAGCCTGGCAAAAGTGAAAAAGACCTTTGCAGAGGTAGTACAGATCATTTACCAATCAAGTTATATTACTGTTGAAAAGCAACATATTTGATCTTTGATTTCTAAATGTTCAAATTCCAATGTTCCATTCAGATCACTCTAAACCATATTGAGGAGTATAAACAGGAGCTCTCCATATTTGCAGAGAGCTTCAACATGCATGGGCCTGGAGCTGTGGGAGATGATCTAGAGAAAGGCAAGAGTACTATCCTAATGGGTTTTGTTTTTCATATCATGTTTTTCATAATACCAACCTAGTATTACATAACTTTTGTTTTTGTACTCTTATAGGTTTGAAGATCATGGCTACCTATGAGACTGAGCTGGATAGGGTTGAGGCAAGCCGTCAGAAACTGGCTAAAGCTGAGAAGCTGTTCAATTTGCCCATCACTATGTACCCAGAGCTTCTCAATGTACAAAAGGAGATGAAGGGCCTGAGACAGATTTATGAGATTTATAAAAGCCAGAAGGTTAGAATGACAATATATTATATAAACTTTGACTATGTTGCTCAAATGTTCGGAGGAGTTGTGACACCAGTGTGTATATTCATCAGGAGGCTAAGGCAGAGTGGTCACAGACCCTTTGGGTGAATCTGGACATTAAGCTCTTGCAGGAAGGTATAGAGGGACTTATCAAGAGCTTGCGGAAGCTGCCAAAGGATGTAAGAGCTCTTCCTGTATCTTTCTTCCTGGAGGGACGCATGAAGGAATTTAAAGAGTCAATCCCTCTTCTCTTGGACCTAAAAAATGAGTCTCTCAGGGCCAGGTAAATACTTTAAAGATTTTGTTTTACAATGTTTCAACTTAAAGTAAAATGTCTATGCCTTGAGGGATCTTCAAAAAGTTAGCTTAATCTAAGATAAACACTAGCAATTCGTAAATGCATTACGAGACTCAAGTGCTCTCTTGGTTTCTGCAGGCACTGGAAAGATCTAATGGAGAGGACAGGCACCAGCTTTGAGATGAACCCAAACACCTTCACTCTGGAGAACATGTTCTCCATGGAGCTGCACAAATATGGCAATGTCATCAGTGAAATCGTCACCTCAGCTGTGAAGGAGCTTGGCATTGAGAAGGTTAGAAATCTCATTAATAATGAAATTCAACTACACTTATTATTATAGCAATGGTATGAATTCCAACACAAAAATGTTAAAACGTAACCTAAATATTTTGTCATTCCAAACCCATGCGTTCCTTTCTTGTTTGGAACATAAAAGAAGATAGTATAGAAAAAAAATGACAACGTGAGGGTAAATAAATGTAAATGATGAGAGATTACAGATTATGCTTGTGTGCATTTTTACAGGGAGTTAAAGAAGTGGAGGCAACTTGGGAAACTATGAAATTTAGTGTGCAGCGGTTTTTAAAAGGCACACAGGAGCATGGTTTCATTCTTGGTGCTGTGGACGACATTCTTCAGCGCCTTGATGATGATGCCATGAACCTGCAGAGTATGGCAGGCAGCCACTATGTTGGTCCCTTCCTGGCCACTGTACAGCAGTGGGAGAAGAATCTATCACTCATCAGTGAAATCATTGAGGTCAGTGGAAACCATCACTGCCAACAGAAATTTGACTTTAAAACTGCACTGGCTCACATTCATATTTCTTTACTTTTATTCTGAAATGTATAGGTATGGATGTTAGTACAGCAAAAATGGATGTACCTGGAAAGCATCTTCATTGGAGGTGACATTCGCTCTCAGCTACCTGAGGAAGCCAAAAAATTTGACAATATTGACAAAATGTTCAAAAAAGTAAGGTTCTTCTGCACCACCAACAAATACGTAACCCTGTTTTTTAAAAGAATGTTAATCCCTTCTCCTCTTTTGAATACCACCAGATAATGACTGACGCAGTGAAGGACCCTGCCATTAAGAGATGCTGTCTGGTTCCTAATCGTCTGGCAGATCTGCAGAACCTGAGCGATGGTTTGGAGAGGTGTCAAAAGAGTCTTAATGATTATCTGGATTCCAAGCGGAACGCTTTCCCACGTTTTTTCTTCATTTCTGACGATGAGCTGCTCAGTATTCTGGGCAGCAGTGAGCCTACTTGTGTGCAGGAGCACATGATCAAGGTACTTTTGTGTACTAAAGAAAAGCATCACTTTAAAGTATGTGTGAAGTAAATATTCACTCTGTTTTTCAAATACAGCTTGTAAATCTTATAGGGAATGACTCCCATGCATTTAATTTCTAAAATTATTTTAAATGTATACTGTATTTTAAAACAGTAAAATGGCAGACTTCCTAGTGGAATCAGTGCTGCATTACTCAAAAGCAATCAAGTTACCCCTGCCATCACCATTACCGTTGTACTATTCACAGTCAACCTTGATTAGTTTCCATGAGCTAAAGTGTCCAATAATGTGAACTACAGAGATAGACAAGTTGACCCATTCCAAGTACAATAAAAAAAAATAAAAAATAGACACCTTACTATTATTTAAGCTTTCTTCACCCTTGTATTAAAATCATTCAAGTTAACTGAATTCTGGTCCAAAATTAACAGCTATTCCATAAAGAAACAATCATCCTGTTTTTCTTCATCCACAGATGTATGACAACATAGCAGCATTGCGTTTTGATACGGGAATGAATGGAGAGATGGTGGCAAGTGCAATGGTTTCTGCCGAGGGGGAGGTGATGGAGCTCAAACAGACTGTACCTGCAGAGGGCCGTGTGGAAGACTGGATGACTGGAGTGCTGCTGGAGATGAGGAGAACCAACAGACTCATCACCAAAGAAGCTATTTACTTCTACAACCACCGAAAGACTAGGTGAGGACATGCACTAAACCAACATGAGTCAGTGCTATCAATCAAAATTTTTGAATGAACTTGCTTGTCTGTCTGATTGAAAGAATTCGTGGAAATGTTATAATGTTGCCTTCTACCTGCCCGTCAGGGTGGACTGGATGCTTGACTACCAGGGAATGGTGGTGCTAGCGGCCAACCAGGTGTGGTGGACCTGGGAGGTAGAAGACGTCTTCAAAAGGATGAGTCAAGGAGAAAAGCAGGCATTGAAACAGTATGCAAAGAAAATGCACAAGCAGATCGATGACCTGGTGAGGCGCATCACACAACCCTTAAAGAAGAACGACAGAAAGAAAATCAACACTGTGCTCATTATTGATGTCCATGCTAGGGACATTGTGGACAATTTTGTCAGAGATAGGTAATATACAAAGACTGTACAGTCATGTATAAGTCACTTAAAACCTCCAATTGGTTGTGGTTTCCTTCCTAACACACACTTTTTTATTTGTGCAGTATCACAGATGCCCGTGAGTTTGAATGGGAGAGTCAGTTGAGATTCTACTGGGTTAAAGAGCCTGATGAGTTGTTTGTGCGGCAGTGCAGTGCTCAGTTCTCCTACGGCTATGAGTACATGGGGCTGAACGGCCGGTTGGTCATTACTCCCCTAACTGACCGTATCTATCTCACACTTACTCAGGTACTCTGACAACACAGTTGTCTGGCTCTAAATGGCCTGTTTTGTATGTGCATGCTTTATTAATACATGGTATCATGTATTGTCAGGCCTTGTCTATGTTCTTGGGTGGAGCGCCAGCCGGACCTGCGGGTACGGGGAAAACTGAATCCACTAAAGATCTGGCTAAAGCTTTGGGGCTTTTGTGTGTGGTCACCAACTGTGGAGAGGGCATGGACTACATGGTAAGAGATGTGCTGCTTTGTATTCTTTTGGAAGCAGTGGCACTTTTTTGTTTCCCAGAATTCTTTGATAAATAAAAAGTTAAAAAGAACCACATTTATTTGAAATAGAAATCTTTTGTTAAAGTGTAGACGTCTTTAATGTCACATCCCGATCATTTAAATGTGTGTTATTAAATTAGATTTTGATTTCTTATCCTCTAGGCTGTTGGGAAAATCCTCTCTGGTTTAGCTCAATGTGGAGCCTGGGGCTGTTTTGATGAGTTCAACCGCATTGACGCCTCAGTGCTGTCAGTCATCTCCTCCCAGATCCAAACCATCCGAAACGCTCTAATGCTGAACCTCAAGAGATTTCATGTGAGTTTTTAATGGAATATATTTTCTGAGCCTCTAGTCAAATACTGAAAGATAATAATAATAATTATTATTTCAGGCAATGAATGTCTTGTGTTTTTGTGTTGTTAGTTTGAAGGTCAAGAAATCAGTCTGGATAGCCGTATTGGAATCTTCATCACCATGAACCCTGGTTATGCAGGCCGCACAGAGCTTCCAGAGTCAGTGAAAGCTTTATTCAGACCAGTGGTAGTCATTGTACCGGACCTGCAGCAGATCTGTGAAATCATGCTCTTCTCTGAAGGCTTCCTCATGGCTAAGGTGGGAAATTCATTCATCATTTACTCACCCCACTAGTAACTCTAAACTATAAGTCTTTTGTTCATCTTCAAATCATAAATGAAGTTCTGTCAAGACAACATGACATAACGCTGCTGCACAAATAGCATATAAAGTAACCCGTAGCAGATCGATACAGGTGGAGCTGGGGAAGGTGCAGGCTTTTCAGAGGAACTCTGAAAGCATGCTGCAAAAGGCTCAAGTGAATGCTAACCAACCATTTAAATGTAAAGCAGCAAGCTCATTGGCTCATTCCTTGGAATAACATCTCTTTACATTAAGGACCCATCAGCCTGTGCTAACTAGAGTTTCATGACAGAACTTTGCATATATTTTTAATGAAAACAAGGAGATTTCTGTGACTCCATTTAAAATACATGCAACCAACACTTGAAGGCTTCAAAAAGGTTTTATAAAAAAATATAAAAGTCTTATGGCTTTTGGAATGACATAAGGGAGAAGTATACATAATGACATAATTCGTGACAGAATTTTAAATTTAGTGTGAACTATCACTTAAAAATATGTCTTTTAGACATAATAAATTAATATGTGTAAGTGTTTTGTTGCCTATTTTTCTGTGGAAATGTGTGTTAGACATTTATACTGGTCAGTCACAAAACAAAATCTTAGTTAAATTTTCTAAGATGGTATTAATAGAATCTCACAAAAACATTACTAATTAGAATAAATATAAAATAAATTAAAGAATTTTTTAAAATCAAAAACATGCACATGAACACTGAACAATGGTCCTCAGACCTCTGTGGTTTTAATTGTGTGAACAGGCAAGCAGAAAACTAAAATGATTTTTAAATGATTTACTTGCAGGTTTTGGCAAAGAAGATGACAGTGCTGTACAAACTAGCACGGGAGCAGCTGTCTAAACAGTCACACTATGACTTTGGGCTTAGAGCGCTGAAGTCAGTGTTAGTAATGGCTGGGGAGCTAAAGAGAGGTTCACCTGATCTCAGTGAGGTAATGATCACTATCATCCTCTCCTCCTCCAACCCACCTCAGTGAACTGCAGTCACAAATATACTCCTTTTTTCTTTTATCTCCTTTTCTCCTTTCTTTACTCCCACTAGGATGTCGTTTTAATGAGGGCTCTTCGAGATATGAACCTGCCCAAGTTTGTATTTGAGGACGTTCCTCTGTTTTTGGGCCTTATCTCAGATCTGTTCCCTGGGCTCGACTGCCCACGTGTGCGTTACCCCAGCTTTAATGACGCTGTAGAGGCCACCTTGCAGGAGAATAAATATCTTGTGTTGCCCAACCAGGTGATTCTTCTCTTCAAAACTTATTCTCTGTGTATTGAAATGATTAAGTGTACTGATTCATGAATCAATTGTGATTGTAGGTGGACAAAGTGGTGCAAATGTATGAGACCATGATGACCAGACACACAACCATGGTGGTTGGACCGACAGGAGGAGGGAAATCTGTTGTGATCAACACACTCTGCCAATCACAGACCAGGTCTTTGTCTACTCATAAACAATATATATATGTTTACCATATACACAGAATGTCTAAAAATTCTGCTACATGTTCACAAACAAGTTAAATAACTGTTAAATTTGATCTGTAGGTTGGGCCTGCTGACCAAAATGTACAGCCTGAACCCAAAAGCCATGAGTGTGATTGAGCTGTATGGAATCCTGGATCCGGTCACCCGAGATTGGACTGATGGGATACTATCTAACATATTCCGTGACATCAATAAACCCACAGACAAAAAAGAAAGGAGGTGAAAGTCAAGGCTTACTGTATAATGAATAATTCATCTACAGTATCTGTTTTAAAATCAAAGGCATGTAACTGAACAGAATTCTACCATAACTCTGGCTTGGCTTCACAGGTATATCCTGTTTGATGGAGATGTGGATGCTCTGTGGGTGGAGAACATGAATTCAGTTATGGATGATAACAAGCTTCTCACACTGGCTAATGGAGAGCGAATTCGCCTACAGAACCACTGTGCTCTGCTCTTTGAGGTATCATGTAAACCCTTCATATTGTCAAAGTACAAGAACTCAATGTAACTGTTGTAGGCTTGCAAACATATTTGATGTGTTTTAGGTTGGAGATCTCCAGTATGCCTCCCCTGCTACTGTTTCTCGTTGTGGAATGGTGTTTGTGGACCCCAAAAACCTACGCTATGCTCCCTACTGGGTAAAATGGGTCAACAGCAGAGCCCTCAAAGTACGACTATTTCTATGCTGCCCATAACTTAGCCTCAAAATTTTCACTGGCAGTTCTTCAAGCAAGAAGGCTGAGAGCTGTATTCTTTTAATTATTAGTGATATTCAAGATTAAATTTCAACATGCCTTTGCTGTGTCAACAGGAACAGGCAGATCTCCGCGGACTGTTTGAAAAGTATGTACCAAGTGCCATTGATATGATAGTGGATGGTATAGTTGATGGTAAACAGACAGAGAAACTGAAGACTGTGATCCCACAGACAGATTTAAACATGGTGAGCGAGTCAGTAGAGACCTGAACAGCGCTACAGTGTAAGTGATCTTTATAGCATGTAGCACAATCTCTTTTTTCCTTTAGGTGATGCAGTTGACCGTGATGCTGGAGTCTCTACTGGAGAATGAGGACTTTATTTCTGAGGAGCTGGAGTGTTATTTTCTAGAGGCGCTATACTGTTCACTTGGGGCTTCTCTTCTGGACAAAGGCAGACAGAAGTTTGACGAGTTCATAAAAAAGTTGTCCTCTCTGAATAGTGTACATGATGAGAAGGTGCTTGCTGGCCCTGGACAGATTCCAGGTGAGGTGGCAGCAGGGTCCAAAATTATATTTTTTGCCATGCTCGGTAATAGTGGTGAATTAAGGAAAGTGTTTCTTACTACACCTGAAACATGTTTTAATAATGTATTGTTATTGTTTAATTAATTTATTTTTTAATCTTTCATTTCATTTTGCAGTTTACTTGCCAACTCTCTATGATTTCCATTTTGATGGAACACAAAAGAAGTGGGTTACCTGGAGCTCCATGGTCTCAAAATACATTCATAATGCTGATATGAAATTCATTGACATCCTTGGTAAAGTAGTTTACTTCTTTTCTCTTTCTCTTTGCGTTTCTGTCCCTTTCTCTCCAACCTTTTTTCACTATTGGTGAAAAGATTGGAAATTCAGAGTTTTTGTTTTATTATTGAAATATGTGTTTTTATGCTCGCCACCAGAAATATAGTAAAAACAGTAATATTGTGTAATATAATTGCAACTTAAAATATCTGTTCTCTACTTTAATGTATTAAAAACAATTCTGTGATTGCAAAGTATAATTTTCAGCAGCCATTACTCCAGTTCTCAGTCATGTGATCCTTCAGAAATCATTCTAATATGCTGATTTGTTGCTTAAGAAACATTTATTATTATGATTAGATTAGATAGACAGTTAGAAAATATAGACTAACTAGAACTTTCTCTTTATCAAAGAATCTTGGTTTCTATAAAATTTTAAGCAGCAAAAACTTTTCAACAAATACATTAAAATCATTAAAAACAATCTTAACTATTCCAGACTTTTGAGTACTGGTAGTGTATTTCTTTTTATTCAGTATGGTTCACTGAAGTCTTACTTCATCCATTACTCTCTATCAGTCCCGACAGTGGACACCACTCGTGCTAATTGGCTGTTGGAACAGATGGTGAAGGTGAAAAGGCCAGTGGTGCTGGTTGGAGAGTCTGGTACCTCTAAAACTGCCACCATCCAGAACTTCCTGAGTAATCTGAATACAGATACAACCGTAAGTCCATTGCCGTGATGATCACGCAAGCTTTTTAAAACGATAAATTAATATACTCCAGCTGGCCTTAACACACAGGATAACAAGATGCACCTTTTCCCAGATAATGATGATCATCAATTTCTCATCGAGAACAACATCTATGGACCTGCAGAGGACTCTGGAGGCGAGTGTTGAAAAAAGAACCAAGGACACGTATGGTCCTCCAATGGGCAAAAGGCTCCTTGTGTTTATGGATGACCTCAACATGCCAAGGGTAAGAATGCATTTATACCATAGGTCATATGAAAACCGTACTTTCACCTTAGTGCTCATCATGGATTCACATTTGTTTGATCTCAGGTGGATGAATATGGCACTCAGCAGCCAATAGCTCTTCTAAAGCTGCTGTTGGACAAGGGAGGCATGTATGACAGAGGAAAGGAACTTAACTATAAACTCATAAAGGACTTGGGCTTCATTGCAGCCATGGGAAAGGCTGGGGGCGGTAGGAATGAAGTGGACCCTCGATTCATCTCTCTTTTTAGCGTTTTCAACATCCCCTTCCCTCAGGAGGAGTCCCTGCATCTTATCTACTCTTCTATTTTTAAAGGACATACCAAGGTGTGAGAAATAATTCAGCTCCCAATATCAGAACAAATGGCAATTGCTATCATGAAGTCATATAAATGTCTCTATGTATTTTAGGCCTGTGCCAACACATATCGTTACCTATCAATATATTGCCATTTTTTTACACTCATATTGTACTGATGATTTGAATCCTTGTTTTAGTAATGAAATTAAATATTTTAATCAGAATTTTTACTATTGTATTTTTAGTCCTTTGAGGAATGCATTCAAAACATCTGTGACAAGATAACTTTCTGTACTCTGGAGTTGTACAAAACCATAATTAAGGACCTTCCGCCAACACCTTCCAAGTTCCACTATATCTTTAACCTGCGAGATCTCTCCAGAGTCTACCATGGCTTGACGTTGACCAATCCCGAAAGGTAAAGAGTTTCAGAATTCATATATATTAGATAAAAATAGCAATACTCAAATAAAAAAATAATAACAATTGTTGTTATTATTAATCTAATTTACTTAATTTTAATATTATTAATATTTTGGAAAAAAATCGAATATACATAAAATACTAATAAAAACAATCAAGATATTTATTTTTTAATCTCAATAACTATTTTTTAAGTGTTGTTTAGTTTCTATTAATAATATATTATAGTTAATAGATTTATTATAGTTAAAGTTCAGTTAATATTATATTATATTATATTGGGGGCCTTTAAATGTTATACTCAAATAGGTTGAGAACCACTGCTCTATTCCACTCTATACCATTTATTACTCTATATCCCACTATGCTTCACTATTCAACACTATGCAATGTCTTTTATGACCAGGTTGTGTTATTTATTTGAATAATAAGCATGTGTTAACTCCCACACCAGGTTCTGTACAATCACCCAGTTTGTCCGTGTATGGAGAAATGAGTGCTTAAGAGTCTTCCATGACAGACTTATCAATGAAACTGACAAAATTATGGTATGTTTGCTTCCTGTAGCTCATAATAACGTAATAACCTCTATAAATACTATATATACAGTAAATGGATCTGTAATATTTATAGGAATATTTTTTATAATTATTTTTAAAAACGTGTAAAATTGTACAAAAACCTGTAATTGTCTCCATCTGAAACAACACAATTATTGTAACATGCCATGACTTTGCTCTCTGTAGGTCCAGGGGCATATAAAGAATCTGATTGAAGAGCATTTCAGATCAGACCTTGATTCAGCCATGAGAGACCCCATTCTGTTTGGAGATTACAGAACGGCTCTCAAGTCTGAGCCAAGAGTTTATGAGGATATACTGGACTATGATGCATCCAAAGCTCTGTTCCAGGTGCATAGATGCCTTTATGTTTTATTTACATTTACATACACGCACATGGCAGATTATTTTATCCAAAGAAGCATACATTGCATTCAAGCTATTTATAAATTTTTTCAATTCAAGCATTACTTGTAAACACTCTTTTTAAAGCAGAAAGTCATTAGTATATCTGAAAATGAACAAACTTGGGAGTCTGAACCTTTTATTGTTGGTTATAACACTTTTTTTTTTTCTTTGACCCCTGTAGGAGATCCTGGAGGAGTATAATGAAAATAAGACCAGGATGAACTTGGTGCTTTTTGATGATGCTCTGGAACACCTGACCATCATTCACCGCATCATCAGAATGGACCGTAGTCATGCATTGCTGGTTGGCGTTGGTGGTTCAGGAAAACAGTCTCTTACAAAGCTTGCTGCCTTCACTGCAGGATATGAGGTAATCCATCAGCTCAATCTGTTATCTATGTAATGTTTTCTGTATTTTTTCCACTTTTATTGATTTTGTTCTAATTTGGTAATTTAGCTATGTGTTTGTTTGTAGGTGTTTGAAATTGTGCTTAGTAGAGGATACTCAGAGACTAACTTCCGTGAGGATCTAAAAACTCTGTACCTTAAATTGGGTATAGAGAATAAGAAAATGGTCTTCCTGTTTACTGATGCCCATGTGGCTGAGGAAGGTTTTCTGGAGCTCATCAACAACATGCTTACATCAGGTATTTATAACTGACTTAATGAAGTTTAATGGCTCTATTTACTTTAAATTCCTTTGGATGCAACATGAACAAATGCCACCGTTTTATGGATTGTATTAAAAAGAAATGCTAACAGCAGTTACTGTGTGTTGTCAGGGATGGTTCCAGCACTGTTCCCTGATGATGAGAAGGAATCAGTCCTGAACCAGCTGCGAGATGAAGCTATGAAAAATGGCTCTGGTCCTTCGAAAGAGAGTATATGGCAATACTTTGTCAATAAGAGTGCCAACAACTTGCACATAGTACTGGCAATGTCACCTGTAGGAGACACTCTCAGAACACGTTGTAGGAATTTCCCAGGTGTGTGAACAATGTATAAAAAATTAGGTCGCACTGTTACTTTTAGATTTTTATATGTTCTTTGTTTTTTTCACTTGTGTGTGTTTTTGTGCATCAGGATTGGTTAATAATACAAGCATTGACTGGTTCTCCGCATGGCCCCCTCAGGCCCTACACGCTGTGGCCAAGTCCTTCTTAGGTTTGTCTTGACTAGAGAATCTAATGCAGTTTATAGATATTATCATTATTTTTCACCAGCGGACAACAATGCAGTTCATTCATGCTAGTTTCAGTATCGCATCTCATTCCAGGTGAGAATCCAATGATCCCAGAGTGTCATTCAGAGGCAGTAATTGCTCACGTGTGCATGGTGCACAGCTCTGTAGGCGAGTATAGTAAACTGTTCCAGCAGACACTCCGTCGCAG
Organism: Carassius carassius; assembly: GCF_963082965.1. Taxonomy (NCBI): domain Eukaryota; kingdom Metazoa; phylum Chordata; class Actinopteri; order Cypriniformes; family Cyprinidae; genus Carassius; species Carassius carassius. The sequence continues at coordinate 33,948,337 of NC_081759.1, read as the reverse complement.
CAACTACGTCACCCCAAAAAACTACCTGGACTTCATTAGCACCTACTCCAACCTGCTGGAGGATAAAGATAAATACATACTGGGTAAGAGCAAATTTCTCTTTACTTGTTTGGGAAAATTCGTCTGTGATTTTGAAATATCATACTGCATCTGCATCAGTGTTGTTATTGTTAATTAAAACTAAAATAAAATAAAACGTAAATATTAGAAATGTTGCTACTGCAACTAACGGAAATGTTGAAACAAATAAAAATGACTGAAATTAAAACAGAACATATAAAATAAAATATAATTCTGAAAATTAATAAAGCCTGTAATAGTATATAAATACTAAAATAACACTAATCTGTCTGCACTATCCAGCACAATATAAACGTCTTGAAGGAGGTTTGGATAAGCTGAAGGAGGCAAGCGGGCAGCTAGCAGAGCTCAACATCAAGCTAGCTGAGCAGAAAGTAGTGCTGGCAGAGAAGACTACAGCCTGTGAGATCCTTCTAGAAGAGATCTGCTCTAATACTGCTGTTGGTTAGTATAACATCACATACAAGCACTATGGGTAATTTATATCAAGTCAAAAATAGATTGTAAACTCTGTCTCTTTCAGCGGAGGAGAAGAAAGCCTTGGCAGAGGAGAAGGCTAAAGAGATAGAGGAACAGAATAAGGTGATAGTGGTGGAGAAGAAGGATGCTGAGAGCTCTCTAGCTGAGGCTCTTCCTGCTTTAGAAGCCGCTCGCCTCGCCCTGCAAGACCTGGACAAATCTGATGTCACAGAAATCAGGTGGCCACTGTGCTTCTGGACTCTTTAACACTAAATCAAATCACACCATTCTTAAAATCTTGTAAATCATATGCTCTTGTCCATTGTTGAATAAAAAAAAATATATATACATATTGCATTTGTAATTTTAATTTTATAAATTGTATCTGGTCTACAGGATTTACATGTATGGTTCTGTGCTCATCCTGTCCTCCACCCTCTTTGATTGTGGTTTTGTAGATCATTTGCCAAGCCACCCAAACAGGTGCAGGTTGTGTGCGAGTGCATCCTGGTGATACGTGGCTATAAAGAAATCAACTGGAAGACAGCCAAAGGCATGATTTCAGAGGGCAACTTCCTGCGTACGCTTATGGAAATGGACTGTGACTCAATCACTGGCAGTCAAGTCAAGACTGTCAAAGGTAAACCACCCTCAATGTATTCATTTTCTTGATGCTGCTCTGTGATCCCAATGCCATGAGATGTTTAACTGTTTAACGTAAACCCACCCATGAAGATTCTGATGATCTATTACCTTCTTATCATATAACCAGCCTACCTAAGGAACCTCAACACCAGTTTAGAGGAGATGCAAGCCATCAGTAAAGCCGGTTCGGGCATGCTAAGATTCGTGGAGGCAGTCATGGGCTACTGTGATGTGGCCAAAGACATCAAACCTAAGAGAGAGAAGGTCTGATAAATTCATGAATTCAGTTGCGTAAAGTTTATTACATCTCATTTATTTGAAATTCAATCACAAAATTACATTTAAAGGTAGCTCGTCTGGAGAGGAATTTCTTCCAGAGCAAACGTGAGCTGGAGCGAATCCAGAATGAGCTCAGTGCCATCCAGAAAGAGCTTGGAACTCTTGGAGACAAATATGAGGCTGCCATGACAGAAAAGCAACTTCTTCAGGAGGAGGCCGAGGTCATGGAGAGAAGACTCATTGCTGCTGACAAACTCATCTCAGGCCTGGGATCAGAGAATAAGCGGTCAGCCTACTTATTAAAATCTTAAAAACCTGAATGCAAATGACTCCTAGAAGAACCGATTCCTGACATTAAAGCTTAAATTATTCTCTCCAAGTGAAATTAGACTTTAGTCATTAGTCATGTGCTGTACTGTATGTCTATTTGCATGTAGCTGGACAGAGGACCTGGAGGAGCTGCAGCAGAAGCGAGTGCGTCTTCTAGGAGACTGTCTGGTCTGCGCTGCCTTCCTCAGCTACGAGGGAGCATTTAGCTGGGACTTTCGCAATGAAATGGTGTATGAGGTGTGGCAGGCAGACGTCGTGGAGAGAGGCATTCCTCTGAGCCAGCCTTTCCGAATAGAAAACCTGCTTACTGATGAGGTGGAGATCAGCAGGTGAGTCACCAAGTGATGTTTAGAAGAATGTATATTAATTGTGTATTTGTTGCTGATGACGAAAAAACTGTGTGCATTCTCTTAGATGGGGATCTGAAGGTCTTCCTCCAGATGAACTTTCAGTGCAGAATGGCATCCTGACCACCAGATCCAGCCGCTTCCCCTTGTGCATTGACCCCCAGCAGCAAGCCCTCAACTGGATCAAAAAGAAGGAAGAGAAAACCAATCTAAAGGTTTACGTCATTATATCACTTAAGGCTGCTTTGTTTATCTGTAATCAATCTTGGTCTGTTTTTATAATCAGTATTCTGATTTGCAGATCTCATCATTCAATGACCCAGACTTCTTGAAGGGGCTGGAGTTAGCCATTAAGTATGGTTTCCCCTTCCTTTTCCAAGATGTGGATGAATATATTGATCCAGTTATTGACAACGTCCTTGAGAAGAATGTAAAAGGGCCAGAGGGACGTCAGGTTGTCGTACTTGGTGATAAGGAAGTTGACTATGATCCCAACTTTAAACTTTACCTCAATACCAAACTTGCAAACCCCAAATTCTCTCCTGCAGTATTTGGGAAGGCCATGGTTATCAATTACACAGGTGAGAGCAAACCTTTTAGCAAACCAGTTGACATCAGGTCTCCATGAAGATGGAAGTATATAACTCTCACACAATTCATCACACATGTTTTCACAATGAGTCCAGTAACATTTTTGATCATTATTTTAATTACAGTTTTAAAAAATCAGCTAGTTTTTAGGAGTCAAGATGCATTTTTTTTTTCTGACTTAGATGTGAATATGTGTTTAATCTGGGACTTTACAGCTTTTCATTTAATCTTTCTGTTTAAACTGTTTTTCAGTAACCCTAAAGGGCCTGGAAGACCAGCTGCTGAGTGTTATTGTGGGATTTGAGCAGAAGGACAAGGAGGAGCAGAGAGAACGGCTTATTCAAGAGACTAGTGAGAACAAGCGTTTGCTGAAAGACCTTGAGGACTCGCTGTTGAGAGAGCTGTCCACCTCCACAGGAAACATGCTAGATAACGTAGAGCTCATACAGACTCTGGAAGAAACCAAAACCAAAGCCACTGAGGTTAGTTTATTACACACCACACACATGCATAATGGCCTATTGATTATTTCATAAATGTTTATCACAGACTAGTACGCTGCTGTTCAAAAAAGTGGATTGGTAAGATTTTTTAATGTTTTCAAAGGATCTCTAATCAAGACTGCATTTATTTGATCAAACATACAGCGTCAAAATGACAACAACAACAAAAAAACTTTGCTGTATTTGACAGATGTTTCTATTTTAATGTATTTTAAAATCTTATTTATTCCTGTGATGGCAAAGTCTTCTCAGCAGACATTGCTCCAGTCTTCAGTGTCACACGATCTTCCAGAAATGATTACAATATGTCGATTTAGTGCTTATAAAACATTTCTTATTATCAATGTTCAAAACAGGTTGCACTGCTTAATGTTTTTGTACTTACATACCTTTACTTACATAAAAAAAATTTCAGGATTATTTGATAAATAGGCATTTCAAAAGAACAGCATTTATGTAAAATCAGATTTGTTTTTGAACCCACTGATGCATCCTTGCTTAATGAAAGTATTATTATTTGTTTTTTTATTGTACTGTCTTCTGAATGGTAGTGTACATATGGATTAACTCAGTTAAACAGGATAATATGTGCTGTTTACAATTTAACAATCGTTATTTGACTCCAAAAGGTGTTCGAAAAACTGAAGCTGGCAGAAAAGACAGCCAATGATATTGAGACACTGAGAGACGGCTACCGTCCGGCTGCCAAGCGGGGAGCAGTCTTGTTCTTTGTGCTGGCTGAGATGGCTCTGGTCAACACCATGTACCAGTATTCACTTGCTTCCTTTTTAGAGGTGTTTGATCTCTCACTGTCCAAGTCTATGCCCAACGCAGTCCTGCCCACTAGACTGAAGAACATCATGGATACACTTACACAGAATGTCTATAACTATGGCTGTACTGGTGAGCCTGTTAAACTCTTAAAGTCTAATGGATTCTAATCACAAATTAGAATTTTAGGAAACTTTTTATTATATACTGTAATTAACTGCTAAAGAGCATACCATCTGATTAAGACCTTTTATAGTCCATGAACATTAGCAGCTAGTGATGACAGGAAAAAGTTGAAATAGAATCACTGCTATTTCGTCAATGGATTTAAACCAAATTTCTTTTTGCATTGTTGTTTAGGTCTGTTTGAAAGACACAAACTTCTTTTCTCCTTCAACGTGACCATTAAGATTGAGCAGGGTGAGGGCCGAGCACCCCAGGATGAACTAGAGTTCTTCCTTAAAGGTAGAAGCTTCAGGAAGACTTCTCTCCCTCTTTTACAATATAAAACCAAAAAATAAAAAAGATAAACCATATCTTCCTTCTCTCTCCAGGTAATCTTTCTTTGGAAAAAAGCAAACGTAAGAAACTGTGCGACTGGCTGCCTGATCAAGGCTGGGAGGATATAGTGCGCCTTATGGAACTCTTTCCTAATGAATTTGGTACTTTAGCAGACGATATAGAAAAGAATCCTGAGGAATGGAAGAATGTGAGTGGCGGAAATCATCAACACACCTGATGAACCCACGATGAGATACAGAGTCCGACCATTTATGTCTTTCTTTTTCTGCTGCAGTGGTACGATTTGGATGCTCCAGAGCAGGCTTCTTTCCCCATGAAGTACAAGGACAACCTCACTCCATTCCAGAAGCTTCTGCTGATGCGCTGCTTCAGGCTAGACCGAGTCTATCGCGCTGTCAGTGATTACGTCACACTTACCATGGGAGAGAAGTAAGAGGAAACAGAAATTCACTTATGCATAACATCTGCATCTTAAAAAAATCTCTTAAGACCTTTTAAGTTGTATTTGTTATATTTGGAAAATATACATTACTCTTCAGCTCTTGGTCTGTGAACTGTAGTTTGGTTATATTTGATTGTTATTTATCTAGTTTTAATCTAGCTTTGTAAAGCAGCATTGGGTTTTTGGAAAGGCGCTATAAAAATAAAATGTTAGCACTTTGGAGGGAAAATGAAGACTAAATGATGGAATGCACTGCACAACTTTTAAACTTTTTGCTGACTTGTAAAATTGGTATAGAGAAAAACTGGGCGTCATACTCATTTGTGTAGAAACATGAGCCTGGTTGCTAGTAAATGCTTGACAAATGAAAACAATGTGTTCTAAATATGGCTCAGAATATCAAACCTTTTTATATCCTTCAACTGGTCTGAACTAAGCTAAAAAAAATCTTAGTCTGTGTATCACACACAACATTGCCTTACAGAGTGCAAATTGTAACATAAACAAAAGTCATGCAGTATATTCCAGCCTTAATATTCATATTACAAACGTCCAAGATTTGAATGAACGACAATCAGAAACAATGTCATTTGTTAGGAGAATAAGTGCTAGCTTTATATTTCTCACTTCTTTACTGTGTCTCTCAGATACGTGCAGCCCCCCGTGATCAGTTTTGAAGCCATCTTTGACCAGAGCTCCCCAAACTCTCCCATTGTGTTTATTCTGAGTCCAGGCTCAGAACCAGCCAGTGATCTGATGAAGTTAGCCAAACGCTCCGGCTTTGGGGCCAACAGACTCAAATTTCTTGCCATGGGGCAGGGACAGGAGAAGGTAAATGTGCACTCCCACAAATACAGATCTATATGCTACAGGTCTGTATGTTAAAGTTATGAAATCTGACACCAGCACAGTGCACTTCAGTAATAATATGACCAGCAATAATATGATAACAGACATATTTGGGAAATCTACCATTGAACTCTACAAGACAATCTGTAAAAAGTTACAAATCTGACATTTCTTGTTTCAGGTTGCATTGCAACTGTTGGAAACCGCAGTGGCACGAGGCCAGTGGCTGATGCTGCAAAACTGTCACCTGTTAGTGAAATGGCTGAAGGATCTAGAGAAAGCACTGGAAAGAATCACTAAACCCCATCCAGACTTCCGCCTATGGCTCACCACAGAGCCCATTAAAGACTTTCCCATTGGCATCCTGCAGAAATCCCTCAAGGTCAGGACACATTTAATGTGCGAACATTTAATGTGTGAATATCCATTTCCACGTTAACTCATTTGTCACCTTCAGGTTGTGACAGAACCTCCAAATGGACTGAAGCTGAACATGAGGGCAACGTATTTTAAGATTCCTAATGATAAGGTGATGAACTGTCCTCACCCAGCCTTTCGCAGTCTGGTTTATGTGCTGGCCTTCTTCCATGCTGTGGTTCAGGAAAGACGCAAGTATGGCAAGATCGGCTGGAATGTGCCTTATGATTTCAACGAGTCTGACTTCCTGGTAAGTCTCCTCTAACCCAAAGGTCCCTGAAATGCTCAGGTAGTTTAAGGTTAGTTTAAGAAACGTTTTATTGTTTTTCCATTCTGTTGTTTTATTTCCTCTCAGGTGTGTATGGAAATTTTGGACACCTACCTGACCAAAGCTCACACTCAAGGAGATGCCATGATACCATGGGGAAGTCTCAAATACCTAATTGGAGAGGTAATAATCACATTTAAGTTAATTGTGTCATTTTACAAGCAGAAAGGAACAAAAAATATATAAAGAAAAAGAAGGAAAAAATGATAATGATAAAGAAGAAGAAAAAAACATTTATATTGCTACAAAAAGATTTTATTCCAAATAAATGCTGTTCTTTTGAATTTTCTATTGATCATAGAAACCTAATAAATGATGATAATGAAAAAATTAAATAAAGAAGGTTTCTGCCTTCCCAGGAATAAATAACATTTAAAAATCTATTAATATAGGAACATTTGTCAAATATAGTAAAGTATTTTGCTCGCTTGTCTCAGGTGATGTATGGTGGCAGGGCTATTGATAGCTTTGATCGTAGGATCCTCACAGTTTACATGGATGAGTATCTGGGCGACTTCATCTTCGACACCTTCCAGCCCTTCCACTTTTTTCACAATAAAGATGTGGACTACAAGATCCCACCAGATGGACCCAAGCAGGTTTATGTTGGTATGTTGCTTCCTACAATCTAGCTTCAGAAAGACTCTGGTTTGAATTTGACAGACACTCAAACTCTGCACATTTTGCAGATGAGATAGAGTCGCTTCCTCTTGCTAACACAGCAGAGGTGTTTGGTTTGCACCCTAATGCTGAGATTGGATACTACACCCAGGCTGCCCGAGACATTTGGACTCATCTTATTGAGCTACAACCACAGACAGGTACCTGGTTTATATTGCGTTACAATACTGAAATATGATCACTGTGATCATAGTGCCTACATATTAACAATATATAAATTTAAATATACATACAATTAATATATTTGACATATCAGTTGTTTTCAAAAGGCTATAAATATATTTGCTGCCATGTAAAATCTTTAGGTGACTCTGGCGGTGGCATTAGCAGAGATGAGTACATCAGCCAGGTGGCACGGGACATTCAAAGCAAACTACCGGAAGTATTTGACCTGGACGTGATTCGTAAGAAGTTGGGGCTCGAGATCTCTCCAACGTCTGTAGTGCTGCTACAAGAGCTGGAACGCTTCAACAAACTCACCTTCAGGATGATCCGTTCTCTGGCTGAGCTCCAGCGAGTGAGTGACATGAAGACAGAGAGACAAAAAAAAATCAAAAACCGTTCCAGCTTACAATTAATAGAACTGTTTATGGTGCATTAAAACTGGTAGGTTTCACAGCAGACCATGTTTGTGTGTTTTCTGTCTAAAGGCCCTGGCTGGTGAGGTTGGAATGAGCAGCGAGCTGGATGAGGTGGCGAGAGCTCTGTTTAACGGCCAGATTCCTGTTATCTGGCGGAAACTGGCACCAGATACTCTAAAGTCTCTGGGAAACTGGATGATCCACTTTAAGAGGCGACACGAACAATACAGCTCATGGGTGAGAATCAAATATCACACCATGTAAGACAGTATTTTTTTTAGATACTGGCATCCTCTTAGTTTTTGTTACTAGGATGGAGCAGTCTGTAATAATGACAGACCAATTAATGATTATTATAATGATTATTTAAAATGGTTGACACACTACTATTTTGTTTGGGTTGGTAAGGGTTTATATATATATATATATACAGTCGTGGCCAAAAGTTTTGAGAATTACATAAATATTAGTTTTCAAAAAGTTTGCTGCTAAACTGCTTTTAGATCTTTGTTTCAGTTGTTTCTGTGATGTACTGAAATATAATTACAAGCACTTCATACATTTCAAAGGCTTTTATCTACAATTACATGACATTTATGCAAAGAGTCAGTATTTGCATTGTTGGCCCTTCTTTTTTAGGACCTCTGTAATTCGACTGGTCATGCTCTCAATCAACTTCTGGGCCAAATCCTGACTGATAGCAACCCATTCTTTCATAATCACTTCTTGGAGTTTGTCAGAATTAGTGGGTTTTTGTTTGTCCACCTGCCTCTCGAGGATTGACCACAAGTTCTCAATGGGATTAAGATCTGGGGAGTTTCCAGGCCATGGACCCAAAATTTCAACATTCTGGTCCCCGAGCCACTTAGTTATCACTTTTGCCTTATGGCACGCGGTGCTCCATCGTGCTGGAAAATGCATTGTTCTTCACCAAACTGTTGTTGGATTGTTGGAAGAAGTTGCTGTTGGAGGGTGTTTTGGTACTAGTGTTGTCACAGTACCAATATTTCAGTATTCGTTACCGATACCAGTGAAAATCCACGGTTCTCGGTACTAATTTCGGTACCAAAGCAAAACACAAAAATATGCTAATTAAAAAAAAAACACTTTTTAGCACTAAAAATAAAACCAATGCCATTCTTTATACTTATTTACAATTGTGTTTAAAGTTTTTCTACAAGTTATATATTTATGAAAAACAGTAAACAAGTTTCACCCAAATTTAATTTGTCTTTTAATTTATGAAATTTAAACACATTTTATTTCTGGTAAATAAAGGGGATTTTCTATTAAAATTAAAACATGTAAGAAATATTGTGATTTATTTCTTTAAAAAATAAAGTTTTATAAATTTTTTCAACAGTAGTATCAGTATCACATACATTTTACTAAATAATGGTAATATGTAATATTTCTAGCACAATGCCTTTATGTAAAAATTAACTTTTAGGCCTAATGAATGCATATTTGTCATTTTAACTGAACTTAAAACTGGTGGTGATGCTTAAGATATTTTTGGTCATTGATGGTTTCTGTAAAAAAAATAGTAATAGATCATATTAATTATTATTCATATTAATTATTATTAAAAGATAATACTACTACTAATTCTACTATCATACTAATGTATATCCAATGCACTATGAATTGATGAGCTGCTGGGTTCATGAATATTAATCACGTTGTCTGCGTTCGGTCAAACTGATTTATATTTATAACGGCTGATTTATATACATACATATATATATATATATATATATATATATAATTTTTCTTTTCTGTATTGTTTTTTGAATATGGAGTGTAAGTGTCTTTGATGAAAAATACAGTAAAACAGTTAAATATTATTGCATTTTAAAATAACTTGTGTGTTAATGTTAAAATGTAATTTATTTCTGTTGGCGAAGTTGAATGTTTAGCATTACTCCAGTCTTCAGTGTCACATGATCCTTCAGAAATCATTCTAATATGCTGATTTGGTGGTTGTGGAACATTTCTTAATATTATCAGTATTATATTGATATTAATATTTTGTGGTAACTGATACTTTTTTTTTCAAAAGAACAGAAATGATTTGAAATAGATATTTTGGTAAAAATTTCAAAATCTTACTGACCCCAATCTTTTGAACAGTAGTCATCTATGCACTTGGATGTACAACAGAGGTGTTACTGCCCCCTATTGTCTGTTTAAAAAAATTAGGTCAGGTCCTGTGAATGAACTTCTAATTGAATTTATCAAATGGGCTACTAACTAACTAAATACATACATACATGTTTTTTGCATATTGCTTTTTATCTATGTAGGTGGATGAGGGAGAGCCCTGTGTGATGTGGCTGTCAGGCTTGCATATCCCAGAATCATACCTGACAGCACTGGTCCAGGCCACCTGCAGGAAGAACGGCTGGCCTCTGGATCACTCCACTCTTTACACACAGGTTACACACTACAGGAGTGAGGACGAGATCAAAGAGAGACCAGGACAGGGTGAGCGCTCACAACACCCTGCACAAAAAAAATGAACATGGGGATACTGAGACTCAAGCACAGGTTAAAAACCTGTTCTTTCTTTTCTCTGTTAGGATGTTTTGTATCAGGCCTGTATCTGGAGGGAGCAGACTGGGACATTGAAAAAAGCTGTCTGGTGCGCAGCAAACCCAGAGTTTTAGTGTCTCAACTACCCATTCTCAAAATCATTCCCATTGAAGCACGCCGCCTCAAACTCCAGGCAAGATGCTTCATATTTTTTATCATGATGTCTTGAAATATCTGCCTGGAAATACTTGTAATCTGTAAGCAATGTGTAATTTTGGTTTACTTTTTAGAACACCCTGAAGACTCCAGTCTACACCACCTCTATGAGGAGGAATGCTATGGGTGTTGGACTGGTGTTTGAGGCCGATCTTTTCACCACAAAGCACATTTCTCACTGGGTACTGCAGGGAGTATGTCTATGCCTCAATGCTGACTGATAATATGAAATAATTTATGAGAGGTTTTCAAACTTTAATAACTTCAAAATTATTAATAAAGTAATAAAATAATAGAATATTTTGTTTGTGACCAATGATTTTATTACAATTTCAAAAGACCTGTGCTGTTGAGGTGTTTTGTTTCATCACTAGATGGCAGCACAGTAATTATTGCTGCCAGAACCTGTTGCATTCAGATTTGTCCACTTGATTTCACGTAAAATGTTAAATCTAATGACATGATTTGTGCTCAGAATCTAAAAATGTTAGATTAATTGGTCAAAGCCAAAAGGGAAAATCACAACTTATTTATAAAACCTGCTAAGAAATGTAACCAGTGTTGTTGTTTTTTTATGATTATATATTTTTTTTGTTAATTGAAACAAATTGTGAATAATATAAATATTAGATGAAAAACACATTCAAAAACCTAAACTTATTTCAGCTCATTTCTAATTTTCTTTCAAGCTGAAGCACTAAAAATACTCAAATTAAAATAAATATGAAGCTAAAATGAACTGTTCTGAACTTACTGGAAATGCTCACTAATGCAGAACGTTTTGTGCTGGTAGTTCAGTAGACCATGCCCCATCCTACTCTAGCTTATGGATAAGTATTTAAATAAGTTAAATCATTTGAATGCTTTAAAAATAATAATTTCTTAATTTTTCTTGTATGTGCAGAATGCCTCCTCAGCTTCCTCTGGGGGGCGCTCTGGCCACATATACCTCATCTGAGTGGCAACAAACACTCCTTTAAGATTTCATAGCTCCAGGTCAAACTATACAAATGTAAAGGTTCAATTTGGGGAATTTTACTTAAGTAAAAGAGTTTCAGTTTTACAATAAAAAAATGGTGAAGAAGAATCTCTACAGACCCCATGTCTCATTTGTACTTCTCAAAATCACATGACCAAATCAATACTAAATTAGGAACAGTCATTTCAGTTTTATACTTATAATTAACAAAAGTGACCTCGTATAAAAAAAAAAATAAAAAAAAAATCATAACCACGTTTATTGGAGCAAGATGGTGTAGTTCCATCATCAAACAGCAGGGGCTAATTGGGTCATGCTGACCATCCAAACCTTATCTTCATGGTCTCAATCCCCTCTTATTATCATATATGTATGATACTGAGATCCTAAACTCTCTTAGCTGCCTAATCCATCTGTACTCCATCAAACTGCGATAGCTTGCGCCACAAGCATTAAACTTTAAATGGAAATGGAAATAATTCATCTTTTGGGGGCAGATGAACTCTTCCTCTCTTCTGTTTGTGTTATTAGTTGGTACATGTGATGAAATCTCAGAAGATCAACTGAGTTACATAAAATAAAAATGGAATAAAAGGGTTATTTAAAAGTCTTAAAGTTTGTCCGTCCGATCAAATGATGAGTCGAGATAGAGAAACCTCTTGGCTGATTTTACTATGATTCATCACTCACACTAGACATGAAATGTCAAGTGCATTGCATTAAGGGATACAGTACTTCACACCAAATGCTGTGCTTTATGCTTCTCATTTTTGCAGCAAAAGTACTGTAGTATCCCAGCTAACAGGGAACGTTCTCAGTACTTTGGCTTACATTCTGGACCATTTTTACTGTCAAACAGTATGCCACTGTGTAAATTATTACTGATAAATCCTTGTGTCAGTAGAGATTATAATATAATAATGGCCTGAGGATCATTTACACTGACAATATTTTAGTAGTCACTTTGTTTTCTGTCAGCTGTTAGATTTATGAACGACACAACCTACTGTAACAGGCTACATTTTTTCACAATTCATCATGATTTAATTGACTTCGGAACTGATTTGTTTGCAGCGGTTACTCACTTCGATATAGTAATGGGATATTTCATATTACAAACAAAAATAGTAGCTGATGATATCCTGCATATTAAGCTACAATATATTTTGAGAAACTAAATGGAAATGTAATCTATTGTTTGTCAGTGATTGAACAGATCTTGTGTGATGCAGGAATAGGCAATTTTATCTAACATATTTTAGTTGGTCTTCGTTTCAGAATGTTTAGAGAACATTCAAATCAAATGTTTCTCTAATGTTTGCTAAATAATATTATGTAATGTTTCCTTAATATTCGCAAAACCAAGAAAAAACATGTTTAAAACATGCAGAGAAGATTTCGAAACAACGTTTTCAACTATTAATGGGAACATTACCAAAACATTCTGCAATCAAATTTTTGTTAACTGGAATGTAAGCATGATACTGTGAACATATCTAATGAGATATGGTTACATGTGGGAAAGTGCTATACTAACATTTAAAGGTCAGTAATATTGCTAATAACAATACTAAGTGAGAATTTTAAAGGTCTTTGCTAAAGCCTGCTTTTATGACTCTTTGGATGTGCATCTAAGAAAAGATGATCTAGTTTCTAAATCTTCAAACAGCAGGAGCAGATACCAGATTTGTAAGCTGTTCTGTAAAGTCCCCTTCCAGTTGAAAATCCTTGTTCCAGCACATAAAATGTATTTGATCAAAAATAACGTAAAACAGTCAATTTACTCCAGCCTTGAGTGTCACATGATCCATCAAAAATCATTCTAATATGTTGATTTGGTGCGCAACAACCATGTCTTGCTTTTAACAATGTTGAAAACAGTTGTGCTGAATATTTTTGTGCAAAAAATATTTATGAAATGGCAATATTTTGTAGCATTTAAATGTCTTTAATGTCATTTTTGATCAATAAAGGTTAGATAAATACTGATAGTTGAATATGGAATTAATAATCGAGGGTCCAAGTCTTACTTTCAGGCTGTGAGTTGTTCGGTTCACGCTGACATGTTGATTATTATGCGTATCTATGTTGATTATAGGTGTAGATACAAAAAATGTACATTGATTAATGATCATTAAAATTCAATATTGCTTGGCTCCAAAACAAGCTTTATAAATCAAGTGGTATAAATAAATCCTGGCTGTAAGCCTATCATTTTTGTTTCTGCATAATCACCACTCCGACACGCTCCCCTGAGGGCATAAGATGATTAAGGCTTTGCATGGAATTATAAATGAGATAGGTGGATATGTGCTTTTTTTTTACTTCTGGTCCTCTAGGTCTGAAGATTGAGATTGGTATGATTTATGTATCTTAAAAGACAGCCACTAATGTGAGTATCAAAGGTCACAATTGGCCCACTGGTTTTTAGCAAATTTGATTAGATTTGCTGTGAGTGTCCTTTCATCTTCTTATCACTGCTTCTGGTTTTCTTGGCTTTCAGCCGTATAAATGGCTTTTCTGTGCTGAATAGGAAACTGGCTACCTGTCTGAAAAGACAACCAACATCATGACGAATCCTGCAAAATCAAGAAAAATAGGAGAGTTCATTTCTCAAAAAATTTATTGGGACCCCCAATGAGTCCTCAATTCAGCTATTTATATATTTCAGGTACCATGTTCAGTGTTTTCAGTGAATGGAATTATTTCTACTTTTCAGACTAATTTGAATCAGTAACTCATCTTTGTGAACTAAATGGAAAGAACAGACTCAGAGTGACTCGGTTCTATGCTTTCCTTCCATTAAAAAATAACTGGCTTTAAGTCGACCAGATTTCTAAAATGAAGTCTCGTACCAATCCCCCAAAACTTTATATGTGAGGTACAATCAGTTTCAGTAACATAGAACTTCTTACTCTTCTTCAGAGCCCATGGCAAAGACCTAATTCTCTTATTATCTTTCTCAGAGGTGGTGACCTGTCCCAATGCTTCCTTCAATGACCTGACTAGTGTCCAGAATTAGAGCCAGTGAAGCAAGCCGTCATGGAAGGTGAAGAATGAGCACCGTATTTAGCATACACCCACATTCACATACTGCATTTATCCCTGCTCTTCATTCACTTTTTCATCTGGAGAACAAGTCTGAGCTTGTTGTCTGCAAATGTGAATACTGGTTCATGTATAATCTTTTAGATGAGAAACACTTTATGAAAATTATAGATGCACTGCTTTTTGAAATCTTTGTTCTTGTTCCTCTTGTAAAATCAGGCATAGAATTACAATATAAGAATCTAAGTGCTTATACAAGAGATTATTGCATAATACCATTAAGAAAATGTGCTCTAGTTCAATCAGCCTCTCTTATTTCATATGTGAGGAATATGTGGAATGAAATGCACTTCAAACTGTGTTTATACAATGCAGTAAAGCATAATGGAAACATTAGCAGTTTCATGTAAATTAAATATGCCAGAGCATCACAGAAAGTATGCGGATATAAAAGAACACAATATGGCTAATCAAAAAGAATATATATCTGAAATATCTACCTGATAATTATAAAGAACAATACGAACAGATAAGGATAGTATACAATACACAAAATTGTGAGGCTTTAGTTTTCTTTACTCAAAATTCAGCACCACAGAAAGTCCAGTCAGACTGAGTTGATTTTCAGGACCTTGGACAAGACCACAAAGTTCAAAATGTGTTTTCAATGTATTTTGCAGTATTAAAATAATAATAATTGTTGGGGGATGAATTGTGATAATGTTGATATAAGAAAAAATTGACCTATTAATATATGATTTTATATAATATATGATAATTACTATTTTGTTCTGTTTTCATGAGGACTTCAATAATGATTACTGTAGTAATTTTACTCTTTTGGTGTGTTTGTGTGTTCCAGACAGGGCAGCAGCTGGAGAATTATGTGGAGAAAATGGATATCAAGATCACAAAGACTTGTGCTTACATCAGAATGTGAGACCATCTGCACTTCAATAAAACAGTAAGACTCTCTTTATAACCACAGCACTTCTTAAGACATTTTATAATGACTGTCATATTTCTTTCTTTCTTTCTTTCTTTCTTTCTTTTCCCTAACATAATCTTGAGTTTTGCAGTCAATCAATGTTTGAATGACTTTTGACTCACTAAAGATGGTCTTTTCGGAAGCTATATAAGCTGATATAAGCATATATAACCATAAATCCCCACTGATGTAGATACAGTGATTATTGTTTAATGTGTCTATTTGGCATGAGTGACTGGTTCTTTATTTGCTGATGTCACATTCTCAAAAATCATGCCTCACATCACTTTGAAGTTTGCCCCATGGCCGAATCGTCGGTTTTGATTGACTTTTGAGCTGATTAGTATTGAGGCGCCTCTCCTTCCTTTGTCCCTTTCACCTCCAGCTATCTTCAAGATTAACTACCTTCTGGCAACATATTCAAAGTCACAGCCCAGAGCTCCACTTAAAGTCATAATCTAATCAGATACGGGACCCTGGCTGGCTCACAAAGGGCCTTTTAACAGAGAGAATAAGAGTTCAGCAGTTATGTTGAAGTGAGGAGAGAAGTTATGGGCCTAGTTGGTATAATGGGACAGTTTAAATAATGCCTCTAAAGACATTTGGTGTAGTTCAGGGCGATGGTTTATAGCCTGAAACTAAAGCTCTATAAGGTCTCAGAAATCTGTGTTTGGACTGGAATGTTGAATGTTTAGAAAGAGTAGTTGGAGTTGGCACAAGAACAGCCAAACTGCAGCCAATGAGACGAGAGGCTGGAGAATCTTTACTGCGAGCTGTCTGGCAACGAAAGCGTAGAGATTTGAAAGGCAAATAAATCTGTTGCACACATCAGACTGGTTGGTAGAGATTTGTGGCTCACATCCTCAAACCAAGCACTATTTTTGAAGAGCTGAAGGGAACATGAAATCCTATATATAAAAATACAGTGGAACCCACTGTTCTCTTCTCAGCCTCTCACACCAATCACAGCTATTTTAATACGTTTTATGTTAAAACAAATTTGACCACGAATGTTATTGAACTGTCTGAAAACAAAACAGGGTTTACAGCCTGTCTAAATAAGTTTATATAGGCCCTTTTTGTTTCTAAAATAAATAAATAAATAAAATCCTATTATTGCTGGCACAAATTAAATCTTTGGACATTCTAGGCTGCGAAGGCATGCATTTCAATGTCGCATTAGAGGAGCCTTCAAATTGGGACAGCCTTTCAGCCAGTCTTTGTTTGTGGGTGAATTTGGATGCATTTTGTCATACAATTTTTGTCTTATTTATTGTTAAATAATTAAGAATTTAGACTAGATTCAATTATTTATTGTATAGGCAATATACATAAACCAATTAATTAAAAAGTCCACTGGGAGTAAGCACATCTGGTTTCTGTTAGTTCTAAATGTAATCTCATGAATTTGAGATTTCATTTCTAATCACCATTGGGATGTAAGACTTGTAATTCCATATGTCTCTACATTTCTCCAACTCTCTACTTCTTGTCCAAAGACAACTTTCAGTTCTGTAGTCTGGAGGGACTGCTTTCTCTTCTGAGATGCATTTTGGTATGGAGCTACTTGATGTCAACCAATCCAAAAATTAGACTCTGACATAAAAATGAATAGAGAAAGACCACCAGAGAAAGAAACTGGAAATCTGTGGCACAGATTTTGTTGATCGTTTCTATATTTAAGCCGGGTAAATATAATTGTGCAGGGGAGTCAATTTGGCAGAGTTCCAGCAAAACAGGGTCTCGTCGCTGTCTCTCGCTGTGAATCAAGTGCGACATGACTAAAATGCTTTGGGGTACTGCAGTTCATCCTTGATTAAGTAGGCATTTAGAGAAAAGCAGGTCACGAGTGATACAGATCAATGCATTACACAAGCGTAACAGACCAGATCAACAATAGATTGAATCAAATGAGGAGGAAATGCCTACGCACTGGGGAATGTGGAAAAAGGGGACAGGACATATTGGCTATCAGACCAATATGGCATGGACTGCACTTGTATAAAAAGAATAAATGGGACACACAAAGTCAAAGATGAACTGAATTGGGACTCCATTGGGGTTATGTGCACACTGCCAAGGGCATTTCATGGTGCGTCTTCAGTATCTGATAGTTCTCATATTCCTTCCCCATCCTGTACTTTTTTAAAGTAATAAAAGCATGCACAGGTAATTGGGTCAGTACCCAGATAAAGTTAGATCATCTCCAGCCTCTGCTCAATGGCATATGCTTGCATGAGGGTCAATTGGGCTCCTGAGTTGCTCACTTAAAAAAGCATACATTGCAGATGCAGGATCAAGGAAATAAATGATTCAGAAAAAGAAGGAACTGAAACTTCATTGATTTTTATCATGTCTATATGGAAAAGGGTAAATTCTTTAATATGTAAGTTATAATGAAAGTCATTTAAATAAAACATTATGAAATGTTGTTTAATAAGTATCATGGTGTCTTCAGTTGCCTTGAATATGCATCTGGGGGGGGGGGACTGTGAACAGTTAGTGTGTTAGTAGGCTGCCTCTCTGTAAATTTTATTCAACCAGATTTGTTCAGAAAAAAGACTTTTTGATGCTTTGACGATTATCCTTCCTCAACACGGAAGTAAGCCTATTTGTGATACAATAACAACATACAGTAAACAGTAAAACTTTTTGCACTACAGACAGTGTGTTCATAATTAAATTATCACAAAATATTAAATTATTATGGTAAGACATAACAGTTTTCATTTTCATTTCATATTAACTGCCTTGGTGAATGTTGTTTCTTATGCTCAAAAAGTGTTTAAAAAGCCAATGCGCATGGGAACTAGAGCTTCAAACGGCAGCTGCAGTGACGTAATGACTTTACCAATCAGCTTCTTGGCTCTTTCGTTTAGAAGGTGTGATTATTAGAGGTGCATGTTGCACAATGCAGTTTCTCCCATTCTTAAGGACGGGTTTGAACCATCTTTGTATTTCTATAGCCTAGTCTTTGGCTAGACTCATAAAATTTACAAATGGCTGCACATCATCTGTTAATTCTAAGCCATGAGTGTCTGCCACTTTAAATTCTTGTCCTCACTAAAGCAGGATTTATTCTGATTGAGAGTCAATAAATGTATTTTCCTTCAAAATAATTCTAAAAAGGATTACAATGATATTGTTTCTCTGTGCTTTTATCTTTAGAGCTGTGGTGTGGACTGCTATTCTTTAATATTGATAAAGTTTTTTAGACATCTTTATTGTTATCTTTATAGTTAATAATTGAATAAAATGGTAACTAATTGAATTTCATGATCTTTGACAAGTTATTGGAATAATAAAATTACTGTGTATAAAAGTAGGCTAGGCCTATTAATAATCATAATTATTCTTATCATAAGGAACAATATTATGAACAGTTATTATATTTCATTATTTTGTTGTTGTTGTTGTTTTCTTTTCTTTTCCAAACGCCTAGAACACCTTTGCGACTCCCTTAGGGTCCACTTTCCTAACATCTTCATTACAGCACTGAGGAATGTTTTGATCACATTTAGAGCTGCAGGACATTGATGAACATCACCAAGGTACGTGACCTTTTTTTAACAATAGAGGCCACATAGAGATGTTTTGTTATTTTTGATTTACATCAAGAGCAACTTCATTTACATTGTGGGTGGCAAACTGCTTTAGAAACTGGGGTTCATTATTCAATCTGATAAAACGTTCTGCATCTTCATATAAATACAGATAATACCCAAACTTTCTTTCTTCTTTTTTTTTCTCCAAAATTAATTCTACTGTAAATTCAGTTAGTCTCCCCAAAAAAATGTATCGTGTATTGGCCTTTCCAGGTTTTAAAGCTTCTAGTAGAGAATCTCAGGCCATCCGTGGAAGCTATTTATTCAAATATAAATGTAAATGCCTCATGGCTGCTTGTGTGTCAGAATTTACATAAAGACAATAAAGGCTTCTAGCCTTATAATGTCAGTGATATTTCAGTCGTGTTGAGCAAGCAGGTCATCTGGGTCCTGACAGGCCGTGCTCTAGATGGAAAAAGGTTTTTTTTTTTTTTTCATGCTGTTGGACACACTGAAGGATTCTGGATGAGTAATTACCAGCACCTGCTGTGTGACCCATCTCACCAGACTGGTTGGAGGAAAAGGCAGCACAGGGACAGAGGAGGAGGTGACGAGTAATTAAAGTGGCCCATGGAGGGATCACAGCAGACAGGCTTGGGTAAATGACAGCTGGGTCTGACGCGTTTACCCACCACTGGGCCCCCTTCTGACGTACAGGTGGCACAGAGGGCGGATAAAAGTGAAAATGAGCAGCTAAATTGAGTTTTCCTTATATGGACCTTTCCCTATCCCCTCCCCCTTTTCCTCCAAGGAACTGGAGCTAGTCCTCCAACTGAGCTGTGAAACCAAGCCAAACAGTCCTGGCCTGAACTGGTTTTGTATGAGTTACATAAATAATCATATCAGAGTGTAGCTAGAGCAATGATATGTTGCTACATTACATTTACAGGAAGTAATTAAAGGCAGGATTATATAGTTCCTTTTACAAAGAAGCTTTGATTAATTCTTATAGGACATCATAAAACAGATCAAATATATAATATATATAAAAAAAAGATCAATTAATATTTAGAAGTTTAACTCGAACCATTACATTTGGTGAATTCTTCCCAGAACTTCTAGAGAATACATGCTTTTGAAATTTTAGGAGATACTAACAAAGCAGCTATATTTGATTTTGGTATGAAATGTGGTTTTGTGTGAAGAATGAATGTGGAGTTGTGTACATAAATCAACCAGGGTTATTGTGGGTGAAGCCTCGAAGGAAGCAGAGAGTGACTCATAGTGTATCATGGATCAATAATTTAAATACGGAGTAATATTTTTCAGATATGATACTGGCATCATGACTGGTTGTTTAGAAAGATTCAGAACATCAAAATTTATCGGATTATATATACTGTAAAAAATAAATAATCCTGTATAATAGTTGTTCTACCATTTTCATTATTTTGGCAGTAAAGTTACAAAAGATTAATATTTCAGATAAATGCTGTCCTTTGATGAACCTTCTATTCATCAAAGAATCCTGAAAAAATATAGCACAACTGATTTCAATATTGATAATAAATGTTTCTTAAGCATCTAATCAGCATATTAGAATAATATTTGAATAATCATGTGACACTAAAGACTGGAGTAATCGCTGCTGAAAATACAGCTTTGTTATCACAGGACTAAATCACATTTTTAAAATACATTAAAATAGAATGTTATTTGAAATTGTAATAATGTTTTACAATATTTCAGTTTTTACTGTTTTATAGAAACTGGTTTATCAAATACATGTCCTGCTAAGCCTAATAGACTTCTTTTTAAAACATAAAAAACAGAATTATTCTGAACAGTAATGTATGTGTAATTTGAGTCCATAATGATATTAAGTTGAAAAATAATGCAGAAATTTAATCTATGATTTCTTATCATAATTCAAATTATATCTATTCAGTTGAAACGGATCATTTATGTCAGTGTCCCATCTAACCTGTGAAGTAGTATGCAATTAAAAAGAATGACCTGACCTCGTGCAGCCCTCCCATTGCTTCTCGGGGGGAGGCAGTTGGATCCATCCACATTTCTAGTTCTGGGAAGAGGACGCAGGTAATAATAGCACAGACGCGCTTGCTATTTATATGCACTGATGTTTTGGTGCGAAGGTGGGCAGACGGGGATGAATCTCCTAATGTGCGTCACCAATTACCTAAACCGCTAAAAACAGCCCAGAAAATGTGAAAATCCACACAACACCAGTCTTAAAGTCTTCCTGTGATGCCTAGACCTGAGCTAATAGTGCTGTTATCAGTGATAAAACAGCAGCTTTCTCTCAGCAGCTGAGTCAAAGCTGGAGGTATGACCTGAGGACGACTGTTTGAAAAGAGCTAGAGCACAAAATTGGATTCGCCAGCGATAACTTTCAAAGAGCTCAGCTTGCTATTACTATTTTGAACATGATGACAGATACGCTTTAAAGATTCAGGGTCCTCCAATGAATAAAAATCACAGACAATGAGGATGTATTTAAAACTGCCGACAGCTGCGTCACAAAGATGCATTTCCCAAGTTGGGGAATCAAAAAAAATCACATGACTGCAATGTGATTAGGACCGCCTCACAAATTAAGACACAGCCCACTTCTGCGAGGGTGATGACCCTGAGATATGTGGGAGTTGTTAAAACACCTCTCAGTGTCCTGGTTGTTTCTCATCAGCATCTCTGAGAAGCGTGATCTTATAACAACAGGTCCGTGTGTGAACTGTGATAAATATGTGGGGGATGTGAAGTTCACGAAGTTCAAGATTTTACGTTGTCTTCTCTCAGTTTTCACCACATGCAGATGGCCTGCTTGTCATCTAAAGCAATAGGAACCCAAAACTGAGAATCCTGTCATCATTTACTCACCCTTATGTAAATTGGTTTGACTTTTTTTTCCAAGGAATACAAAAGCTAAATGAATGAATGGAGACTGTCAGTAGATCAAAGAGTTATTTGAAGCTTAATGGTGCATGGTGACATGGAAACAATGCAAATATTATTATTAGATAATAATAATTATTATTATTATTAGAACTTTTCATGTGTTAACCAATTGGGTTTTTGTTGAGAGAGCCATCAGGGCGATGCTAACTTCTGGGTTTGCCTACAAAAATATGTGGTAATACTTTAGTATAGGGACCTATTCTCACTATTAAGTAGTTGCTTATTAGCATGTCTATATTATTAACACATTGGCTGTTTATTAGTACTTATAAAGCACATATTCGGCATGACCATATTCTACATCTACCCAATACCTAAGCTTAACAAATACCTGACTATTAATAAGGAGCAAATCAGACGTTTTCTGAGGCACAATTTGTAGCTGATGGTTTGTTAATAGCGAGAATTGAACCTTAAAATAAAGTGTGACCAAATGTGTCAACACTCTATTTTAAGTGACATCCTCTGCAAATATTTAAATATATTTCATTAGCTGTTTTAACACAATATTATTTTTGGAATGCTTTAAAAAATTATACAGAATATAAAATATAATAATATTTATAATTAAAATTGTATTGCCATCGCGTTAAATGGGAATGCAAACGGAGAGCTTAGGTATTGTAGATCTCCTTCAGCAAAATTCTAAACAAAACTTGTTGAGAGCACATCTCAGTTTCATTTCTGCCTCCTTGTCATAGCCACCTGATCCATAGGCCAATTGAACCAGCCAAGAAGGCCGTAAGGTCTTAGACCCTGCCAGCTAGCTGTAATCTCATTCATTTGGCTTTTGTTCCTCCATCACCTGTTAAGCTGCCAGTCTCCTGGAGATATTTAGGTCACTCAGCTACCATGGGATTTCGGTTTGATTTCTCAGAGGAAACTGATGGGATCAAGTGTGTCGTGTCATGACTGAAAGAGTGTGAAAATTAGAGTGAGGATATTTTTACCAAGATCTTGGGGGAGATAAAATGAGCTTCTTGTTTACTGTTGATTGAAAAATGTTCTAGAAGATTTGATTTGCAAAATTCGGTTGGATAATAAGACTTTGTTGATGCCGATTCCTCAAGCACTTTCTACTTGATATTGCTGTTTGACTGTTTTGACTTTATGGCTGAAGACTGAGTCTTTTGAGCCTTTCATATTTCCTCAGTTGGCTATTGTAATCATGTTTGTTTGCTTGCTTTTCCACACCAACAATAAAATAACAGTGAGAATTATCACAAATGATCAAAAATTGACTAAATGAGTTTCCTACATGGAATTTATTTGAAAAAAAAACAAATAAAACAATTTTAAAGGGGTCATATGATGGAGTGATTTTTCTTTGGAGTGATACAAGCTCTTGGTGCATAAATAAGATCTTTAATGTTGCAAAGACTAAAGTCTTAAATCCAAAGAGATATTCGTTATAAAGGTTAATAGTCAACCACGCCCCCCTAAAACGGCTCGTTAAACGCCCCCCCCCCCCCCCCATGTCTACGTCATGATCTAGGAAGATTTGTATAATGCGCCCAAATGTTCATGCAAAGAAAGTAGGCATAACTTATTCTCGCTGTTGCCGCTGGCGCCATGTTATTGGGATGCTGTGTGTTTCATTGTGAAAGTGAAACTACTTTGCTTGGTCTTCCAAAAGAGGAAACAACTAGAAATCAGTGGTTAAGTTCAACACTTTTTCGGAACAGTTCAACCCAAATATTCAGATATTCATATTCATGGAGGACTAGGACTGTTTCCTGGGAGAGTAGCCAACAATGCCGGTGTCTGTTTGTATAAAGTGGGGCAGTTCCAGCTTTGCAAGGACATTCTGGCGCTTCTGACTCACAGTCTGTAAGTATGTTTTCATATTAAAAAAATTTTGCCACTGATGATTCAAACGAGTTTTGAGCAGTGTAGAGTAGTGCTTGTTGTTTGTCATTTCTCCGATCACAAATGCAGACATGTTTATGCAGCGCCATACACAACGTGTAAAAAGTAGTGCTGTCAATCGATTAAAAACTTTAACTAGATTAATCACACATTTTTTCTGTGATTAATCGCAATTAAAAAAAAAATGTTTTTGTACGTTTTAATATATATTTTTAATGTAATAATTTCACAGTTAATCAAATTAATGTAGAAACAACATAAAGACAGTATATTTTAAATACTTGTTTAAATGGCATCTTTTTATGAATGAAGGCCAGTATTACTGATATTAATACAGCTACTGATTTTTTTCTATTTTTTTACATTTATTATTAGGCTTCAAAAATATAACAGTTTTTAATTTAAGTAAACTTAAAACAATGCTAACATAAACCCATAATAAATGTCATGTTTACTCCTGCCCTTCCTGTCTTAACAGTTAGGAAATATACAGAAATGTAATAAAGTTCTCAAAGTTATATGCAGTCTGCACTGCATAAACTATAAATTAAATAGTTAATCCTTATTAAAGCTACAAAAGTTATTTAGTCAAGAGCAGCGAGTCATTTTCTCTGTTCCCTTTGTTCTTTAACTTTACTGACAGGAAGCTTTATTGGCTGCTGTCCCTTTAAGAGCAGACAGACACGCGGATCTCACCGTTTATATACTGTCTATGGATCTCGCCTCATTCTCTCACAACTCTTTTTGTTCATTTTAGACTTTATATAAATCATTTAAGATCGCTCCTATGAGGATAATCGACAAAACTGGCACTTTGGGATGTTTATTTATAGTTCAAGCGTTTAAGAGAAATGGATTCTGGCGCCCTGTCTATGCATTGTGTGTGTGTGTGTGTGTGTGTGTGTGTGTGTGTGTGTGTGTGTGTGTGTGTGTGTGTGTGTGTGTACGTGTGTATGTGTCACATAAGGGCATTCACAGACAGCGCATTCTCTTTTGTCTTGCCGTGCTTGAAATGTTTAAAAGCATTTAAATGAATAAGAGAGTGATCATATAATGTAAAGCTAGCCAACGGATGGCAGAAAATACGGATGCTGGGTTAATTGCGTTAAATATTTTGACACGTTAAACCAGACAAAAATTAATCGCATGCGTTAACGCGTTACCGTTGACAGCACTAGTAAAAAGAAATTTTAATCAGTACTTATGTCCCTATGCAACAAATGCCTCGTTTGTAATGGCTTTTATTGTTTTTGTCTCATCGCGCCGGGACACAAGGCATCACATTATGGTAAGGGGCGTAACATTTCCATCACACTCTTGGGAAATTCGGCCAATCAGCGTACACCTCACTTTTCAGAACGATGAGCTTAGTAAAAATCTATGTGTTTCAGAAATGTGGGGCATAGAGGAGCAACGATACTGTACAGTATGTGAAAAAATAATGTGTTTTTTAACCTTAAAATGCATATGCATTGCAAAATGCAATGTATTACACCAAATAAACAAAATAATGTTATTTTTAGCAATGTAATATGACCCCTTTAAGTATTAAAGCATAAGCCTTTAGTAAAAAAAAGGATCAAAATGTCATGAGCAACAATCAGTAAGAGGTGTCCAAACTTTTGACACATACTGTACATGTATGCTGACATTGATCAAGCGTATCACAAATCCAATTAATGGGCTACTCGTTATTTCCCTCATTCTTTCTTCATTTATCCTCTAGCTGTCTCATCAGTCTCTCTTTTCTCCTTTCACCTCTTTCCATGTCCATCTGTCTACTTATTATCTGTCCTCTTTTCCTCACGTGTCTTTATGTGTTCCATTGCTCCTCCACTTGCCCCGCCTTGCGCTTCTCACCAGCCAATCACATGGATCTACTCATTAGGTTCATACAAACAAACAGATCACCTTTCAAAAAGTTATTGACATGCATATCAATCAATTGTGTTGGCTCAGTAAGAAAGACTTTGTAAGTCGATATGCCAAGATATATTGCATCTGAAGTTCTCCTGCAGTGAATATGCTCTGCACTTCAAGGTCATGGTAAAAGTCACACTCCATTCTGTTAATGAAATAAGACAAGTATGCGGCTTAATCTGACTTAGGTCTCTCATTTGAACTAAGTTATCTTTGGATAACTGTCAGTTCAGCAAACAGTAAAGCAGAGACATCTCCGACACTGTGAAATTAATTTTATATTATTGCAGAAAAATGCACCACACCTCATCTCTTTCAGGCACCAGTTTATTTGAGCTTGTTTACAGCATTTTCTCTGTCATTCTGTGTGTGCACGTGTGTTTTGTTTCAACCTGCTGCATAATATTTGCCGAAACAAAGGCCTCAATTTGAAATTTTCTCAATTCCAAAACAGAATCTCATTATTTTGTCCCAACAAACCGCAGGAGTAATCATAACATGCCTGCTTGCCTTGCTGGAGGTTGTTTAGCGGTATGGGCCGCAAGTCACAGCAAAGCAAAGTGGAGTGTTTGCATTGTACTGTACGCAAAGTATTTTTATTATTTCCAAAAAAGAGAGACGTTTTTTATTTTTATTTTAAATCATTTCTTTCTTTAAAAAGGGGAAAAAATGGTTCACTGTTAGTTATTTCAAGCTATTATTTATTTTCCTTTTTTTATGTGTTTTATGGCGTCTCCTTTATCTATACACCTTTTAACTGTTTATTTATTATTCTCAGGTAGGTAAGGAAAGTCGACTCTGGACAAAACTACAAGCATTTCAAAAATACTTACAACTTGCTCAGCAGACTTCCCTGTGGTCAGTTCTTACTTACGGCTCTTAAATTACTACTCTTGCAGACCATAACTTGTCAATAATAAAATTCAAGTTTTATTAAAGTTAACAAAAGTTATATCAAAGTACAATAGTAAAGTTACAAAAGCAAGGTATAATCAGCTGGTATCAGGCGTCGAGGGATACTGTGCTTGTTCAGTATCCGTCCGTCGAGTCTCTCTCTCAGTCTTTTATACAGAGACGTCGAACGCTGGCTCTTCTGATGTCATCACCTGGAGTGCTGCCAACTCCTCTGCTGAGGCTTTCAGTTGTTTACTTCGCATTGCTTTAGCCCTTTTCCTCTTCTTTTTCCTCTTAACCGTCTGTGAAATACACCTTAAATACTATATTGTCCATTTATCATAAAAACTATTTCTAATACATAAGTGTTTCTACTCTAAATCAGTCACTACATACATTTCATGCAAGTAAGCAGTTTTCTTAATGTTAGTGAAGTTACACAATACATTTTCCATATAGCATTAATCACAGGGTTACATCTTTGTTCTTAAGCAAAGCAAAAGCATTATTACTACTTAGGTTACAGTATATCTGTTTATAGCAAATTAAGCATTAATCAAGACAGTACAATTGCAAAATCATCATCTCCATTAACATATGGAATGTTTTTTTTATAAACTGTATGCCTTATGCATATTGTGCGTTCTAGTTAAAACATACTTAGGCCTATATCATACAACCCGAATTCCGGAAAAGTTGGGACGTTTTTTTAAATTGTAATAAAATGAAAACTAAAGGAATTTCAAATCACATGAGCCAATATTTTATTCACAATAGAACATAGATAACGTAGCAAATGTTTAAACTGAGAAATTTTACACTTTTATCCACTTAATTAGCTCATTTAAAATTTAATGCCTGCTACAGGTCTCAAAAAAGTTGGCACGGGGGCAACAAATGGCTAAAAAAGCAAGCAGTTTTGAAAAGATTCAGCTGGGAGAACATCTAGTGATTAATTAAGTTAATTGATATCAGGTCTGTCTAGCTATAAAAGCTTTGTCTTAGAGAAGCAGAGTCTCTTAGAAGTAAAGATGGGCAGAGGCTCTCCAATCTGTGAAAGACTGCGTAAAAAAATTGTGGAAAACTTTAAAAACAATGTTCCTCAATGTCAAATTGCAAAGGCTTTGCAAATCTCATCATCTACAGTGCATAACATCATCAAAAGATTCAGAGAAACTGGAGAAATCTCTGTGCGTAAGGGACAAGGCCGGAGACCTTTATTGGATGCCCGTGGTCTTCGGGCTCTCAGACGACACTGCATCACTCATCGGCATGATTGTGTCAATGACATTACTAAATGGGCCCAGGAATACTTTCAGAAACCACTGTCGGTAAACACAATCCGCCGTGCCATCAGCAGATGCCAACTAAAGCTCTATCATGCAAAAAGGAAGCCATATGTGAACATGGTCCAGAAGCGCCGTCGTGTCCTGTGGGCCAAGGCTCATTTAAAATGGACTATTTCAAAGTGGAATAGTGTTTTATGGTCAGACGAGTCCAAATTTGACATTCTTGTTGGAAATCACGGACGCCGTGTCCTCCGGGCTAAAGAGGAGGGAGACCTTCCAGCATGTTATCAGCGTTCAGTTCAAAAGCCAGCATCTCTGATGGTATGGGGGTGCATAAGTGCATACGGTATGGGCAGCTTGCATGTTTTGGAAGGCTCTGTGAATGCTGAAAGGTATATAAAGGTTTTAGAGCAACATATGCTTCCCTCCAAACAACGTCTATTTCAGGGAAGGCCTTGTTTATTTCAGCAGGACAATTCAATACCACATACTGCAGCTATAACAACAGCATGGCTTCGTCGTAGAAGAGTCCGGGTGCTAACCTGGCCTGCCTGCAGTCCAGATCTTTCACCTATAGAGAACATTTGGCGCATCATTAAACGAAAAATACGTCAAAGACGACCACGAACTCTTCAGCAGCTGGAAATCTATATAAGGCAAGAATGGGACCAAATTCCAACAGCAAAACTCCAGCAACTCATAGCCTCAATGCCCAGACGTCTTCAAACTGTTTTGAAAAGAAAAGGAGATGCTACACCATGGTAAACATGCCCCGTCCCAACTATTTTGAGACCTGTAGCAGAAATCAAAATTGAAATGAGCTCATTTTGTGCATAAAATTGTAAACTTTCTCAGTTTAAACATTTGCTATGTTATCTATGTTCTATTGTGAATAAAATATTGGCTCATGGGATTTGAAAGTCTTTTAGTTTTCATTTTATTAAAATTTAAAAAACGTCCCAACATTTCCGGAATTCGGGTTGTACACGATATTCCTCCATACCCTATAATTATTTCTACAGCAGTCATGCCATTTACTGCATCAGTGAAGGTTAAGTGCTTTGTCGCTGCCTTAGAAATGTCCTCTGGCACATTTATGTATGAAATCATCTGAGGAAATAAATAAGTCAGTACCCCTATAGAGAAGGTGATAAACGTTCCTGTTTTGCATTCCCAGTGATTCCAGCTCTCTGTGTGCTAGAGGGATTTATCAGATCACTGCATCAGCCTTCTGGGTGGATGTATTAGCAAGTGTACTTTATAGACTACACTTGTACACGATGCAGGAAACAGGTGAAGCAATTCTGCATGAATATACTGTCTCTTAGCATTGTCCTGACCTCAGAACAGAACCCATCCAGATGTTCAAAATGTAGTTTATTACCATTTTATTCCCACGGCCTTGGATTTATGTTTGCCATTTAAGAATAAGGCTGACATTAGGTTGAAGGCCATTGCTTTGTAAAAACATGAAGACACATGCAGTTAAAATGAGCAGTTAATGACATTGCCTTTGCTTTTTTAGATGGTTTATTCAGATTTATGGATATTATCACTCTGATAAGCCGACACATGTCTGAAAATCTAAGTACAAAATCCATAACATAATAGGGGGAAATGCACAAGCACTACTTAAGGGGAACTACTGCATAATTATAATACTGTAGACATAATGCTAATGAAAACACAAAATATACAAGCATGCTATTTTGTTCATATACTTTTACACAATCACAGACTGTTTTTGTAGAGTATTTCAGCAGCTGATAAAAAAACAAAAAAAAAAACACTATATTTTGTTAAGAAAACAAATCTAAATCAAAGAGTTCCTGTATAAACTTTATTTATGTTAAGATCTGTTAAAATGAACTGTTATATGATGGCAAAATGAATCTAATAACTCATAACTAATGATGGGCGATACTGATCTGATATATTGTGCATCTTTAGTTTCTATGCTTTTCTGGTTGAAATTATATTTCTAGACTATGAGGGTGCATACATATGCTACAGTGGCTGCTTACCCTGGGAAATGTGCTACATGTTAAAGGTCAGTCTGGTTACAGCTTCAACCACAACAAACATGCTAACAGCTTATAAACACACATCACTTTAATACATTAACATTTTAAGAAGGAAATACTAAGATTAAAACAAATACTGCATTCATGCACAGCCTTATATTGCCAGATTGACATAAAAAAAGTATGCAAATCAGTTACTTTTAACTGCACAGTCTGCACATGTTTTTTTTTTTTTCACACTTTGGCAAATCGTTCCACGTGACGACATTCAAGTTCACTTCCTGAAACTACTTTCTCACTATTACTGAGCAAACCTCAATCTTCATATCTTCACATCACCACTTGGCAGATGACAATGGAGTACCAGAACATTTCTAACAGCTCTCTGTCTGCCCATACCTCAATGATAGTATCCAGCACTGTTCTGGGATTGTGCTGTGCTCTGGGTGTACCAGGTAATATAGCGGGGCTGGTCATGCTCACCCAACATTTAAAGGAGGGCAGTTTTACCCCCAAACTGATGCTGAGTCTGGCTGTCTCGGATCTATTGAGTCTGATTTCTCTGCCTGTGTGGATCTATGCCCTCCTGAATGGCTGGGTTTTTGGTCACGGTCTTTGTAAGTTAATTTCTTATGTAGTTTACTGGAGCCTCTACAGTAGTGTGCTTTCTGTCACCTTGTTGAGTGTGCAAAGGTACCTGCAGGTGCTGTATCCACAGAGATGGGCAAAACTTGGACAGAAGGGCCAAAAGGGGCTGATTTTTGGGATATGGACATTCAGTGGAGCCCTGGGTTCTTATGCTCTTTATTTCCGAAACGTGAAGAAGAAGAAGGACAGGCTTTTACACTGTTATCAGGATTATACAAATAAACAAGAACAAGTAGCTGTCTTACTTGTAGAGACTCTATTGATGTTTGTTGTGCCTCTCTTCAGCCTGTTGTTCTTCTACCTTCGACTTCATCAACGGATAAGTCAGTCAGCTTCCTTCAAAAGCCAAAGGCTGACAAAACTGGCCGTCAGAGTCGTAATGGCCTTCTTCATATTCAGCACCCCCTGTATGGTCAACAACTTGGTCTTAATGGCATTGTCATGGGAATCAGATGTCAGCAATAATGTTACCGGGGCTCTTTTCTTCATCAACAGTTGTGTGAACCCCTTTCTTTACGCCTTCTCGGCCCGTACACTGCGATGCAGAAGAAAACAGCATTCAGATGAGCCACAACAACATCAAAATAAAACTGAGTAAGCTATAAAGCAATTCTGAAGCTTTTGTTGTGGTTTGTATGTCTAATATTATTGGTTTGCATTTGAACTACACCTACACTCTTAAAAATAAAGGTGCTAAAAAGGTTTCTTCACCGCAGTGCCATAGATGAACAATTTTTGGTTCTACAAACAACCATTCAGTAAAATGATCTTTAAAGAACCATCTCTCTCTTACCTTTTTTATCCACCTTTTAATTCAGTGAAGAAATAAGCCTATGGGCAAGACTTCCAGTTCATTAGCCACACTATAGGGGGAAAAAGTACTGTAAATGGTAAATCTGTTTGAACTACAAACCAGTTTATTCACAATTAAGATAATACATTAATATAATATGGTATGACACACCAATTTTCAATATCAAGCACCTTTATTTTTAAGAGTGTAAAGGGAAGTGCATATAAAACTTTTTATCATATCCTATTTATGTTTCCTCAGCTTATAAACTGAATAAAATACTTCTCCATTTCCAAAATATTACAATTAACCACTTAGTATTCCTGTAACAGGACTGTTAAAGCCAACTAAGGATATCTTCTGCTTTCTTTGTCTTATGTAAAGGTTGTAGCATGAACATTTTTCAGTTAGCCTTTATCTTCTTTTTCAGAAATGGTAAGGAAAGTGGTCATGCTGAGGCAGGTAAACCACACTTGGTTTTCTGACTGCAGCTTTAAAAGAGAGATGACCTTTCTGAACAAACAATAAAGGAAATTCAACCTCTACACAAAGAAAAAGGATGCCAACAAAGACTTATTTTGTTGTAATTTGTTGTTTGAATTAAATTCTAAATGAAAGTGGTTGTACAACAACATGGTTGTGTCTGCAAACATATTTTTTAAAGTTGTAAAAAATGATTTTCGGAGTAATTTTACAATAAAGCACTGTTTCAGACTTTCTATTTAAATATTCACATTAAGTTCAATGGGTTGCTTGCTGTTTCTTTGTCAGTTTCTTTTGTGAAATTTACTATTATACTACTAAATTTACTAAATGGTAGTTTAATGAGGAAAGTTTTTTAATTTTATTATTTACATATCTGCTGGTCAGAAAAAAAATTGATTAGTACTTCTGTTTTTTTTACCTTTTACATTTTTGCTGTTTTACAAATTTATTAAATTCTGTTAAAAATACCACAATAGCTATTGGGGCCAATGAACTGCGTCTTTTTCTTGAACAATACAGGCCGCTGTTGCAAATTTCCAGTGGAAGGTTTTTTATTTATTATTATTATTTTATTTTTTTTTTTAATTTATTTTTTTGTATACAAAATTGTTTTGCTGACTTTCATAAATAAACACACTGTACCCGTAGTTCGTTTTTTCCCCCACTTTTAAGCTGACGCCACATGACAATCTGAGCCACCTCTCCCTTATATGGCACTAGTTTCCGTAATGTCCACTGTCGTTTTATCTGGATCAATATGGGAAACTGAGGAGAGGGAGAGAGAGAGAGAGCGAGAATGAGCAAGTGCGCTGCGCGTGAGCACGTGAGCACACACATTCTGGCGTACTAGCAGCGCCCCCTTCTTCACATTGCTGTACTAGCTCAAACTCTGAACATCAACTTCACGTAGTAAAATTCAGCTGGACGTCGCGTTCCTAAACATGAGGAGCAAACGGAACATCTGACACAGACCCTGAGCAGCAGTTTGAATCAGGCGTAAGAGGAGAGAGGAGGAGATCATATCTCCACATCATATCTCCACAAACAAGTGCATGACTTGTTTGTATTGTGCATTTCTTTCCTCCACTGCAGATGAGGAGTGGAATGAGCTGCTTTTACACACTGGTGGTTTCACTGCAGCATGGGAACTGCCGTGTCCAAGAAGAAGAATTTAAGGAATGATGCGATTTCTTCTGTTGCCGCAAAAGTTAGGTGAGTCTCTGCAGCACGTCTCATGGAGACTCATGTGCTGATGATACACGAAACTATCACATCTCATCACACCTCTTGACATTGTTTCCTTGCAGTTGACGAATGTAAAACAAAGAAATAATTCTGTCAGTACTGTATCAGTGACAGTTCCTGAGGTCAAGGCTGTAATGGGGCTGATGACGACACTTTGTATACATAACTAGCTTGCTAGTAACTTTTTTTTTTAATACGTTTTGACTTAAATTACTAATAAGGGCTTTTCAATGAAAATGAAATTATGGTGTTTTGTCGTGATAACACTATTCGGACTAGTTTGCTCAGAAAGAATCAAACATTTAGTTACTGTTGAGCGTGATACAGCGAACATATTTATTGGGCTTAAACAAAAAATATTTTTATTTTGTATGTTTTTTTTTATTATTATTATTATTATTATCATGCTTCCAATATATAATTAAAATTCAGTAGACCTACAGTTTTATTATCGTTTTGTTTTTTGTTTGCTTGTCAATCAATGCAAATATTCATAAGGCTGATTTTCCATGACACTATTGTCACTCTCAGTCGTCATAAAGTCACTAGAACCTACTTTAAAGCCTACTTTAGTGAGACTGTTTGTTCTTTTTATTTGGCTGGCACATTTATGTACGTCATTCGGAGTTTTGTGAAGTGATTGGACCCAACCAACATGATTGTGAGCCTTTGAGAGGCTTCTTCACCGAGTCAATCAGTTAGTCAGTTTTTCATTTGTCCACATGCTGTAAATGACCATTAACAACCTTCAGAATTCACCATGCCATCACTGCAGTTTTCTTGAATCAGCTGTCACCAAACGTCTCTCTGTAATTCATCTGTTTAGCGGGGTGATGCTTGACAGTGTCAGACTTGGCAAAGCAGCACTTTAGTATCATGCTTTGAACAGAGAAAATACTCGTTTCCAGTGAGTTTGATCATTTCCAGTGAGTTTCCTCCATGTCTCTATTGTTGCTTCAACCTAGTTGACTTTCTCAGATGGGCTACTATGTGTAGGATGCCTATTCAGACTGTTTGGATATGGGCTGAACTGCACTACATAGGCCGTGTGGGAGCCAAATAGGGAAACCTGACAACAGCATTACTTGTGAGGTGTTCTTTATTTCCAGCTTTAGAGTGTAAAGATTCAAATTTCTTCTGTGTCCAAAGACACAGACTGAATGTGGGAACCGTGCTAAAATGACAGCCCTATGCCAATTAGAGCTACGCAGTGTGAGGCTATAGATCTACAAGCTTCCCAGTTGTCTCACAGGCTGACATGTAAATGTCTAATTAAATCTTGAGACCACCTGCAGTTGTACTGGAGGGAGGCCCAGATTATACAAAAACTTGTGTGTTTATATGTGTGTGATGATGCTTAGGGTCAGACTGGGACACATGATGTTTTTCTGTATTTTTGCTAATGTTTTATGGAGTTATTGCATTCGAAAGCCAATAAATAAAATAACTATTACAAAGTTTATCATATATTTTTATTTTCTTTGATAAATATAGTCAAGGATTTATAATTTAGAGCTTTGTGATTACAATTTGATGTTATGGAGTCTCATTTTTAAATGTATTGAATGAGGTGTGCATTTGTGAGATGTTTAATTCCAGATTTAAGATTTTCTGTCAGGTCTAATATGTTACTCTGTAGAAAGCATGCATGACATTGACAGGTTGACTAACCAGTGAAATGTACAGCACAAACTGTGATGGTCAGACTGATATGATATGGTATCTTAATTAAAAGAAACCTTAGTCACTCTAACACTGAGATTTTTTTGGAAGGCTGTACAGTACACAGATGTTGAGGTTACCCCATGGCCGAAACCGCACCAAGTTTGGCAAACTTCCCCCACATCTTGCTTGTTAGTTATACCATCTGGAATAATGTGCTATATCTTCCTCTTCTAAATAATAATATCCTCCCTTCTCCTCTCGTTTTGCAGCTTAGTTCCAATAAATGGCCTTTTTGTACTGCAGGGGGAGTTTTCAGTTCTAAAAGGTCTCGAACATTTGGAATGGATCAGCTGGGACATTTTGGTCGATTTCCATTTGGAGCTAAAATGTTTGCTAGTGCGACTAATTTAGAGACTTGCTCATTAAGTGTTAATGAATTTATAATGCGGAGATTTTAAAAGCTGAATGCCAATGGCAGATGTTGAGCATTTTCAAAATGTATATGACTCACTGTTTAGTTCACACTACAAGCTTACATAAATTCTAGCTGTCAATGACAAAAACTCTTAAATGGCAGTGAGGACAGTGTGAGATGATGGTCTTAAAGAAATCAAATCATCAAAAATAACACAGTTTGTAAGCGAGTTAACGAAGAGGAGGACACGAAAAAGCGAGAGAAAGGGGTCATGTCACACACGGGTGTTCTGGATAATCTGTGCTGAGGCACTCAAGAACAAATTGTACTTGCTTTTTACTAAATTAGTGTAGCACACCAAAGTGGTCTGCTGAATTCAGTGTCATTCAGGGCAAAAGCAGTCATTCCTGGATCTGAACAGACGCCTGAAAACAGCAGTGCAAGAACAGCTCCAGGGTTTGTTATCTCCACTCTCCATTACCCATGCTGCCTTTGTAAAGCCTCGCACTTTCAATCTATATGCCAGTGTGTATTTGAGTCCACATTTGGGCAGTTATTGTTTTTACATCTGCTCGTGTTTTCATGTTGTTCATCTGAGTCACTAGTTATCCGCCTCTTCTTCTGGACCACCACAGGCTTTCGTCCAGCAGTCTTGGTTAAAGCATCTGCTTTAGTTAATATGGTTAAAATGCTTCTCTCTGAGTTCCCTTGGGATCTCCTTTCCCCCATTTTTGTCACATAGCTGAAAACATGAGAGATGCTCTCAGATGTACATGCTACTACACCATCAGACAAACTGGCATGAGGCAAGGTGAAAGATTCTGGCATCTCATACTTTAGTGCTTCCCAATATTTATTATTCATATCTTAATTCTCTCCAACTGAGTAGCTTTGTTGTTTTTAATCGGTTCAGTTAAAAAAAAATCCTAGGTAATTGGTTGTGCCCCGCTCTTAGGCAGAAGGTATTAATGCAGAACAATTGGAGTTCAAAGAAGCGCAAATGAATTCCAGAGAATGGACAAGCATAGGCATTTTTAAGGTTCAGCTGTGAAGGTGTGGGATGTGGTATCGCTTTACCTGCTTTAATCCTTGTTACCATCTTTAACAAAGGATAGATTATAAAACAAGCCAACGCGGTCAGTGATGGGGGGCCTCTGACTGTACTTTGATACTTGGAAACAAGCCATTTACAGTAAATAATTGAACAGTGTTTGAATGTGTGCCAGTAACTATTGCTATAACAAAATAAATGAGGAAATGAGGGATGCTGTCTCTTCCTGGCTCATCTTTAGCACCATCAGTGCCTGTTTAACGTATTGTAGATTTGATGTTTAATGTTAGTTGTGGGGCATCTCTTTTGTGCAGATTCATTGCAATTTCTTGTCATTTGAGCATTACATTAAAGGGCTACTTCACCCCAAAATGAAAATTCTGTCATTAATCAATTACCCCCAATGTTGTTCCAAACCTGTAAAAGCTTCATTCATCTTCGGAACACAATTTTAGATATTTTGGATGAAAACCGGGGGGCTTTTTGACCGTTCCATTGACTGCCAAGTAAATTGCACTGTCAAAGTCCAGAAAAGTATGAAAGACATTGTCAGAATAGTCCATCTGCCTTCAATGGTTCAATCAGAATTTTATGAAGCGACGAGAATACTTTTTGTATGCGAAGAAAACAAAAATAACTACTTTATTCAACAGTCTCTCCGCATCATCGTAGCACTATTTTGGAGAACATCCGCTGAACACAAACTATGTACGCTATTCTCTGTCAGCCACAACACATGGATATTTTTTTACCTGTATTTACACTTTTTGATTTAAATGAAAACAGCGCATCTGTGCAGCGCGGCTGACACAGAAGAGCACACGCAGTTTGAGTCCAGCAGATGTTCTCCAAAATGGCGCTATGGTGTCATATAATAAAGTCATTAAGAAAATATTGTTTATTAAACCTGAAACCACATAGACAAATTTCATTACATCAAATAAACAAAACAATGTTCTTTTTAGCAACATCATATTACCCTTTTAATGCAAGACCAGATTTTTAACAACACCAGCATTCAAAATTAAATTTTGATAAAAATATACAAAGTTTCTACTGGGCCAGCACATTGAAATGTTGGCACATTGCCCTCAGACACCCACTTCACTTATCATAAAACAAATGTTGTGATCTCTTTTAGTTCTAGTTCACCCCTGACCTCTCGCCCCATCACATGTTAAAACACTTAGCTTGTATCTAGTCTTGGCAATGTGGAGTGAGACAGTGAGAAAAATGATGAGAAAGTGATTGGATGATTCCACTCTGCACCACTCTTCCCATCTGTTAGAAGAGTTTGTTGAGTGAGGAGAGAGAGGGATGCACATGCTGGCTACTGTTTAATTATTCAAAGTGTCGTTGCAGGAATGCATGGCTATTCCAACAGCACAACCATCCCATTTCCCAGCATCTCTAGAGAAGTGCCGAGACGGCACAATTTGCCAGTAGTATGCTGATTATAGGTTTGTGTGCTTGTGGAGGTGTTTGTCAGTTCACCGCGTTCATCTAGGTGCATTTGTGTAGCTTCCACATTTCTCAAGGGTGCAGGGATGGAGGTGAGTTTCAGTGTATTTATGCTTGTTAGAATCTACATATTTAGTGAGCTTGTGTGGGAAGGCATCATTAGCTGGGATCTAAATGAAAGGCAAGGAGAGTGAAACAGGTTTGGTGCTATATTTCATTTGTACATGGTAGTTGGTTTACTCCCCCAGCATATGCGAGTAATTAGGCTACATTAGTTGTGTTCTCGCTGTGCCACACAGGAGGGAAATACTGTGTAAGTCTTTCCCATGGTTAAGAGGTGGAGTGATGCATTTGATAATGGAATGTAGCAGCTTTTCGAATGCATTAATGATTTGTATAAATTATCTGGGTATGCTAATTGTAAGGGCCATCAGAAGTGCAAATGCCTCCTTTCTATTTTTATTTTATTTCAATGGACTTCAGAATTTTGGAAGCCATTTTTTTTTTTTTCAAACATTGCATGAAGGTCATCCTGTTGGTAAAATCAGAGGAAGGTATGGCAACCGAGCACAAATAGTTAATTGATTCCTGTATTTTATTGCTGAGAACACATGGTTTTACTAACAAAGCTGTTTCCTTTTCTTCTTTATTACCTACCAATGTTTCCCTACTATGCTTCCTGAGCTATCTCTCCCTCTCTTTATATATCAAATCATAAGAGCAGGGGCCTTGTTCTTGTGCCAGAGCAGCTGAGTGACCTCATAATGGAAGCCGGTTGAATCTAGATTACATTCAGTGCTTTACATCTCATTGCTCAGAAAAGTTATGGGATGTGGAGCAATTCTGCATTTTTCTGAAAGCATCTGCAGGTGTTGGTATCCCAGTTTAAATTAGAGCCACATCTTGTGACATTATCTGCTAATGTTTCTCATTTTCACTTGTGAGGTGTTTGGATATAGGGAATAGACTGAGTTAGATCTGTAGTCTTAAGTTTTATGAAAAAGAAAAACTGTATTTAGTACTGACTGCACATCTAACACAGTGTTCCGGTGAGTCGAATTATAAAGCGGACATTATACTTAAATGCCAAACCATAAATCACGTCGGTGGCCAAGGGCAATATCTAAAATATCATTACAGTATCAAGTTAGTGGTCTGTAAATGTCTCTATGTACCACTTTAGGACAGAGAGTTCCACCAATATGGATATGAAATATGGAAGCTGTTTGCAATATTATCATGAAAAACGATATACAGTACTTGTTAAGACGTGATGTATTGAATACTGTTTACAGGTCCAAGCTTCTGTTCCATTTCAAGTGGGAATACTATCTCAGCAACCATTTATGAGCACTGTACCTTTTAGTTTTTAAAAACTAACCATGCACACTGCATTCTCCTGGCACCAGTA